>NW_026930449.1:0-40364 GCF_032062105.1 Saccostrea cuccullata | reverse complement strand
CACTAATTTTAGTGATTTTGGCCCCACCCCTCAGGCCTTAGGGGGGTAGGAATTATGAAATTCACAATTTTTGTTCCCCTTCACCCATAGATGCTATATGCCAAATTTGGTTGAAATTGGTTCAGTGGTTTCAGAGAAGAAGCTGAAAATGTTCAAATGTTAACGCACGACGGACGACGCACACCCGCACGACGCACGACGACGGACGAAAACAGATAGCAATAGGTCACCTGAGTTTACTCAGGTGACCTAAAAATCAATTCTTTAAAAGTCTTTCAATATATTTTCATTTTTTAATATGTGTTAGGTGAATGTGTGGACATTGTTCTAAAATTTACTTGATGCCTAAAATTATAATTCCTATCATAAAACAGACCGGGAGTATTGGGGAGTAGGGTGAACATCTTGCCTTTTAATAGTTGAATTTTTTTTTATTTCTTCAGGTTATTGTTTATTTCTTCCTCAAATGGACTTAACTTCTCCCATAGTTTTATTCATTACATCTGATGCATAAGCAACCCTTTTCTGAAGAATGATGCTTAGACTGTAAGCTATAACAGAGACCTAAACAATGTCGCTGGCAATATGCAATAGCTACCACGAGCAGTTTAAAACCTGGGGGAGGAAAATAATTTACAGACAGATATTTTTGAAACGAATACATAATTATCTCACCAGCATGTCAATGTGCAACAAAGTCGTCAGCATTTTATTTGTCCTTTGAACGGGTGAAACGTTTTGAATGGCACTCGTATCGATGAATTTTACACTAAACCAAGTTATCTTCTCAGATCTAGCTTTATTTACCCGCCGTTTCATCTTAAAACCGGAAGTGCGAGTTCGTAAATTTGAAATCTCGATCCCGACTCAAATTTGACATCGGAAAGAAATTTTTTTTTTATTTTTTTCTGAAAATTCAAAACCTTGAGCGGAGGGTTTGTAAAACAGAAAATAAAATAAATCCTGGCCTTAAATAATTAAGGCAACTACAGACAGTAAACATCCCTTGAGCAGTTTGTGATTTATTGGCTCACTAACTCATAACATTACATTTCATCATGATTTTATTGGCTCAGACAGTAAATAACACTTTAATTAACACTTATACAGGTCGAGGAAACTATTTTCTGTGACGTGGGAATAAATTTACATGTTAAGTGGGGAACCAACGTGACTGACTAATCGACCAATCAGCTCAATGAGTTGCATTATGGGTTACTACAAAAATACTACATGTGTGTTTTGAAAAGCCATTTTTTTCAAATCGCTCTCGGAAAGACGTGGTGCATTTTTTCAAGCATTTTACACGCTTAATATAATACATACATTATTATCTACTAATCCCATGCTCACATTTACATACAAATGATTAACAATGATAAAATTAGGGTATTCCCTACTCTATTGTACAATTCCGTTTGTTTACAGCTTTCCCTATGCTGTACTGTCAGTGAGAAGTCAATTTCACGTGGCTATTCATCTGGTAAAATAAAAACAAACAAAAAACTCTGAGGTGTGCTCACGTATTGACAATGCTTACAACGTATACATCTTCGAAACGTACATTATGCTACCCAATACACGTTCGATGATCAATCATGAATGCACATGAGAATTAATATTATGTTCTAATTCGTTTCCCTCAAACAAACATAAATTATTTACAATCAAAACAAGAACACTTGTCTACATAGGAAATGGAAGCGCTTGCTTGCCAATATTTATTAGACGTATACATTTACAAAAAACAAGTCTTCAATGGTACCGATTCTCTACCTTCCTTCTACAATATATCAAAAATATAATTAATCACACATAACAGTACAAAATGCATTTTAACACAATGCTTTTATATATCCTCACTTCGCTGATTAAAAACGTAATATAATGCATGTATGAACACAATTATGCTTCCCTCGCCGCCCAGGAAAAACCATAGATAAAAAACAACATCGATTTATGTTGAAAAAACTATGGAAACCTGTAAGTCCGCAGCAATTGCGAGGTAAACAAAATAAATGGTGGACTCATTCTCACAAACTTACGTACGTATCATATATTATAATGTACAATTAATCGACTACTTTAAGTAAAACCTATGCAAAATGAATGTAAGTTAGAACTATCTGTAAACACATTTCGACTATATGTAGTTAATATGTACCCTTACACAACAATCTTACATTTATATCAAATTTTACATAAAATTATCTAGAGCGACTAAGCAAATTGTTTCCCATCTTTGACAATTAATCTGTTGTGTACAAAACTTTTAATTTTCTTGAAATGAAAACAATTACTTTCTTTATTAAACAAAATACTAGTAAAAGGTTGAAGTAAGTAAGAGGGTGGGTGGGTGGGTGTGAATGTCGCAAAGCAAAGCCTTCGAATGAGTTAAAATCGTGATTAAAGTGAATACCTGTTCACCCGTTCTACAGGTATCGACCTTTAAATACTGACCAATAGCTACTGTCGCTATTATTAGCACATAATAAACAAAAGCACGTGTTCCTAGCACATATGATAAATAAATTAGAGGTAAATAAAAAAAACATGCAACTCAAGTCCTTTTTGTAAATGCATGAACTTCAAATTTCTATTAACAAATAACTGTTCAACAAATAATTCAGCCAGTTACATGGCAAATTTAAGATTATTAAGTACTGGAGTCCTTTATTTTTTACTTGTGGAGACTTTGTAAGCAGTATTTCAAAGTACTATTTAACAAGGAAAACTGATTTTGTTTGTTAATGTGAGCATGGGAATTCTCAATTAGTTCCTATTCTTCATATTTTTCTCAAACACGTTTCAAAAAATTGTAAATTGACTTTCCAGCAGTCATTTGAAATCGCATTCTAAATTTCCCTTAACCCACGTGTTTGTAATAAAAATAAACATGTAGTAGACCATCATGCTTTTCGGCTCATTCAATAGATTGGTCCATTGTTTGCTGTGAGCACCTTTGTGCGCAATGACAACAATACCCATATAAGGTAGTTTCCTCGACCTGTTATACATTGCATCATTTTATCTTTGTAAGATCCATCAACTGTCAATAAAAACATGAAAACAGATTTAAGGCTTAATTTTTATATGTATAAACTTATTTCCCATTGAGTATTTTTAGCTCATCTGAGCTGAAAGCTCAAGTGAGCTTTTCTGATCACATTTTGTCCGGCGTCCGTCTGTCCGTCTGTCTGTAAACTTTTCACATTTTCGACTTCTTCTCAAGAACCACTGGGCCAATTTCAACCAAACTTGCCACAAAGTATCCTTGGGTGAAGGGAATTCAAGTTTGTTCAAATGAAGGGCCACGCCTTAATTCAAGGGGAGATAATTGGGAATTAATGAAAATTTGGTGGCATATTTTAAAAATCTTCTTCTCAAGAACCACTGTGCCAGGAAAGATGAAACTTATGGGGAAACATCCTCAGGTAGTGTAGATTTAAGTTTGTTCAAATCATTACCCGGGGGGTTAGGGCGGGGCCAAAATGGCCGACCAAAGTTTTACATAGAAATATATAGGAAAATTCTTTAAAATAAAAATCTTCTTCTCAAGAATGACAAAGCAATAATTCATTATATTTATATGGAAGCATGCTCAGGTAGTGTAGATTCAAGTTTGTTCAAATCATGACCCCCGGGGGTAGGGCGGGGCCAAAATGGCCGACCAAAGTTTAACATAGAAATATATATAGGAAAATTCTTTAAAAATCTTCTTCCCAAGAATGACAAAGCCATTATTCATCATATTTATATGGAAGCATGCTCAGGTAGTGTAGATTCAAGTTTGTTCAAATCATGACCCCCGGGGATAGGGCGGGGCCAAAATGGCCGACCTAAGTTTTACATAGAAATATATAGGAAAATTCTTTAAAAATCTTCTTCTCAAGAATGACAAAGCCATAATTCATCATATTTATATGGAAGCATGCTCAGATAGTGTAGATTCAAGTTTGTTCAAATCATGACCCCCAGGGGTAGGGCTGGGCCAAAATGGCCGACCAAAGTTTTACATAGAAATATATAGGAAAATTCTTTAAAAATCTTCTTCTCAAGAATGACAAAGCCATAATTCATCATATTTATATGGAAGCATGTTCAGGTAGTGTAGATTCAAGTTTGTTCAAATCATGACCCCCGGGGGTAGGGCGGGGCCAAAATGGCCGACCAAAGTTTTACATAGAAATATATAGGAAAATTCTTTAAAAATCTTCTTCCCAAGAATGACAAAGCCATTATTCATCATATTTATATGGAAGCATGCTCAGGTGGTGTAGATTCAAATTTGTTCAAATCATGACCCACGGGGGTAGGGCGGGGCCAAAATGGCCGACCTAAGTTTTACATAGAAATATATAGGAAAATTCTTTAAAAATCTTCTTCTCAAGAATGACAAAGTCATAATTCATCATATTTATATGGAAGCATGTTCAGGTAGTGTAGATTCAAGTTTGTTCAAAACATGACCCCCCGGGGGTTACTAGGGCAGGGCCAAAATGGCCGACCAAAGTTTTACATAGAAATATATAGGAAAATTCTTTAAAAATCTTCTTCTCAAGAATGACAAAGTCATAATGCATCATATTTATATGGAAGCATGTTCAGGTAGTGTAGTTTCAAGTTTGTTCAAATCATGACCCCCCGAGGATAGGGCGGGGCCAAAATGGCCGACCAAAGTTTTACATAGAAATATATAGGAAAATTCTTTAAAAATCTTCTTCTCAAGAATGACAAAGCGATAATTCATCATAGTTATATGGAAGCATGCTCAGGTAGTGTAGATTCAAGTTTGTTCAAATCATGACCCCCGGGGGTAGGGCGGGGCCAAAATGACCGACCAAAGTTTTACATAGAAATATATAGGAAAATTCTTTAAACATCTTCTTCTCAAGAATGACAAAGCCATTATTCATCATATTTATATGGAAGCATGCTCAAGTAGTGTAGATTCAAATTTGTTCAAATCATGACCCCCAGGGGTAGGGAATGGCCGACCAAAGTTTTACATAGAAATATATAGGAAAATTCTTTAAAAATCATTTTTTTTTAAAAATAGCAAATCCATGATTGTTCATGGGACTACTTTTGGATTTAAACTTTACAATAAAAAGCCATTTCCTACTTTTTCCTACCCTTAGTGCTCAGGTGAGCGATGTGGCCCATGGGCCTCTTGTTTTAGTTGTAGGCCTCCAATTTTAGTGTAGAGTGTGGAATTGGATATGTTATGATGTGAAAAAAATAACTGTAACAAATTATAATGGAAACTCCATTACATGTACCTACCTGCAAAAAGTATGTTTTAGGAAATATTTGCAGGACAATGTGTATCTTTTATACCCCCATCCCCTGGCTAGAAAAGGGGGTTGGGTAATATAGTTATTGTTCGTTTGTCCTTCTGTCTTGAACACTAGGAAGTACCTATCTCATACAAAATTCCTATAATAATGAATGAAATTAAATGAGAATATCACAGAATCTTTATTACATACAGAGTATCATTTTGCTTTTCCTGTCTTATGTTCTGTTGTGACATTTACTAGTATTAGGTTTCCCAAAGCAAAAAAGGGACTTTGACAATTATACACATCTAAGAGTGGGTATTGTGAGCCCAGTGTTTAGTACGTCTCTTTTTCAATTTCGCCCAGAGACTGTATATTAATCAAGAGCTCACTGGATTCAAATACTGAAGATTCCTAATTATATGCAAGGAATTAATTTCCACGTAAATTTGCAAAAAAAATCACTTGCGAAATAGTATAACTCAACTTTTATTATTATGGTGTTGAAATCCATGAAAATTCTATCGATCAAGCGTCCATTCGCAAAATATCATTCTAGCGATTTGACGTTTAAGAGCCAGTTCACAATAATTAGTACATGCGAACTATAAGGAATCTACAGTAACAGGTAATAAAATGTTACTAGTATCTTTAAGACAGGAAGAGCTTTCATTGTATCTCTTACCATCGCCTGATTTTGTGCTAAACTGGTATGTTTTCGCCTTTTTGGTCAAAACAGTCACTTATCCATGGTGGATAAATATTTCATATTTTGTGTGCTTTTATATACGTTTAAAAGTTTTATGTTCTGATATCCTCAATTACATCCATTTCTCAGAACAAATTTCTACTCTACCAATTAACCAGTAATGTTAAATATTCTGTATATTAATCAATATTCCTGGCTTTTGATTATGACAATTCATTGGATTTTCATATATTTCCACTTTGCAGAAGTGTGCTTTCATTATATGCCTGGTTATAATTTGTAGGATTTTTTTTATAATTGACAGGTATAATAATTTGAAGTAAAACTCAATTGTCACAAAAGCAGTTTTCTCAAGACACCAAGCCTTTGCTTCATGAAAAGAGAAGATGACAATTCTTTCATTTTTATTAACAATGATGAAATTTTCAATAAAAAATTAAAAAATACATATTTATAAAAGGTATTCATTGTACAGAATGTCAAATTGCAATAGAAATAAAATTGGTGACATATCAAATATGGATGAGCACTTTTCATTTCACAATATTTTACTTCTATGATTAACAAGTGCAAATTAAACAATGTCATTTCACTGTAAAATTATGTAAAAGAGGATTTTTTAATCCTTCTCAAATTCTCTTTGAACTCGCACATTAAAACAAAGCAAGGATTTATAATCAGTTCACTTGTCAATGCCCGAAAGTGTTTCTTCTAAACAGAATAAAATCATTAAAATCCACCAGGCTTCCACACAGTTCTGAGAGGTCAATTCAATTCACTGTAAACACTTGGAGGAGTCACCATTGGATGGATGCACTTAAAGAAAGGCTTATCCTGAGCCTATTCCAAATGATTTTGAGAATTCAGTGTTATTAGGTCCATTTGCAGGAAAGTCAGATTTTCATTTTGCAAATGCATCTGGAGAAATCTTGTTTTGTTTCTGAAATGGAGAAATAAAACACTCTTATAATCCAAAAGTCCACAAATACAATGTATATCCAGTTACGCTATAAACACACTTATTTTAGCAGTAATCTTATTTAATGCCTTTTTTACTGGTAAATTTCCACTTAATCTCTCACATGGTACATGTAATACATGACTCAAACTAATATATAGTGGTTTGCATAAATCAAGTGCACTAACATATGTGTGCTAATTTATGTAATTAAGAGCACTTAATGAGGCTTCTAAGGTAATTTTTTTTGGGGGGGGGGTGTCTCTTTTATTACAAACTTATTTGATGTGTTTAGGCACAAATATTGTGTTGTAATTGTACCTGCAATTCCAGGAATATTTCCCCTGATTTCTCATAATTCCAACCATTTTGTTCCAGGCATCTGCAAAAAAAAATGCAAAAAAATTGGTTTTGTAAATTGTAATAAACTAGTGTTGCAAATATCAGAAGTTATAGGACACAGTCCTAACAACTGAATAATAAGGTTGATTCTCAATAGACAAAATCCCAACTGTCTGAGTTAATAAAATTTTCTGTGGACAAAAAAAAAATGAAAATAGGAAGTATTTTTTCGCCCTTTCCTGGAGGTTCCTTACAAACTTACTTTATTGAATATTAAGTAAAAACTTACTTGATGGACCATTCGTGGTTCATGCCTGACTGAGCAGCGAACTGTTGAATCATCTGCTGCTGCTCGGCTGTGTATGTGAAGGGACCAGCCTGAGTGAACGGGGCTGGTGGTGATGCCTCAGGGACAGGGCTAGAAGAGGGAGTAGGGGCAGGGTGCTTAAAGGCCTTCTACAAACACACATAGAATAGAAGTTAAAATGCTGAATTTATTAAACAAATTGTAAAATCTTGCACTCTTTATTCGCGGTGTTGTTTTACATTGTTAATTTGTACATCTTATACATGTACACTTGCATGTGTTTCATGTTTTAATGTACATGTATGATCATTTATAAATTCTGATGAACAAATATAAATTACATGTATCCTAAAGGTGATATTATCAATACCTGATTTTGATCTCTGGAGGCATTTGTTATTGTCAGCATGTCGTTGATGATATTCATTCTGAGATAAAAAATATTCTGTTACAACAGTTAACATAAAAGAAGTTAAAAAATGTATAACACCCCAAAATATGTTCATATATCAAAAGTCAAAAGACCTTTCCACCTGATTGATTTCAAATCTTTTGGATGTTTGTGAATGAAAACTCTTAAATTGAATTTTTAAAACAAACTTCAATGTATATACAGCTGTAGAAGTGCTTTGAATTGACTGCTGAAATATGAAATCTATTAACTGAAATATGTAAAATTCCAGTAACCCATAGCAAAAAGGAATGGCATTTTTCCATTTTATCTCCATTTATTCAGCTTTTTTTTTTTTTTTTGCCATTTTTCATTTCAAAACCATTTTCCTACATTTCTCTATCTTTCAACTTTCCAAAACCATTTTTTCAGAACCATTTAAAAACCATTTCTGTTAGAAAATGCTTTTTAAATCCAGTACGAAACAGTTCGGGCGGATTAGACACGGCTCAGGCACGGATTCCGTCTCCAGAAACCCGTGCTTTAGCATTCCGTGCTCCTATGTAAAGTATGTATGGAAAGCCGTGCCTAAAAGTGGTCGAGGCACGGACACGGCACGGGATATTGGCCGAAATATTTAAATGAGATCACACGGTTTTACAAAACCCGTGTCAGAATTAGCCGTGCTAGTTTCCATACATGGACTCATGGATTCTGTAAACCCGTGTCTGAAACCCGTGTCCTTTTCCATATATGGAGACACGGTTTTTTGGAAACCCGTGTCAAAAAAGCCGTGCCGTATACCATATAAGGAGTCACGGGATCTGTGCATTTGTTTAGATCTAGGTCATGGCCTTTAGAGAACCACTTGATGTAACTGTGGATGCAAAAATGGTGACTGAAACCAAACTTAAACTTCACATTGCTTTACCTTAATGCTTAGTTTTAGAATTTTAAAATTTAAAAATCTTATATGAATGTGTCCATTTACTTTCTATTAAAGATTAACTTTATCAGTTACAATCCATGCTAGTTTTTAATTAAGATTTTAATGATAATGTACAATATGTAATTTGATCTAGTAATTCATGAAGTTTAAATAAGACTTTCACTAGGTATCACAGTGATTACACATAAAATATATACTATAGACTCTGAGGATTAATGAAAGTCCAACTAAAGTCATTCAAATAAACCTAAACTATTTCATCATGTTCATTCTCAACATCGCAATACAGGAAGATCGTGAAAACTGAAAAATTGACTTATTTATTCTAGATTACACTTACTGCATTTAGTTCAAAAGTGAAGAAAGTATCCCAGACTGACATAAATACAATTCCAACTGACATCTATTAGTTTATTATCCATTAACTAGAGCAAAAAGACACCTTCTTAGCTCATGACCATGAATCCCTCCAACTTAATATTCAAATAAAGGAAGTTATATATGATTTCTTTCGTTTGAGGAACGAATTAGACAGAAATTAATTTCTACTTGGAGTGATAATGAATTACTTTTTCGGAATTACAAGGTTTTCATTCGAATACCTGGTGTATATCACGTGGTTCTTTAGAACCGGTCTCGTTAGCAAGGCTATATAAGAGGTGAATAGTGGTTTAAATACCAGTTAAGGACGACACGTAGAGCACGATAAAGTTTAAATCTCAGATGCAGAACGAAGTGGCGTAGGGCGTGGTTCATCGACATGTTTAGCCATTGTAGATGATATGAAATCAGTTTCAAATCACAGAAAATAGAGTTGGAGAGAGATTTGACAGTGTGGAAAACGAGGTCATCAAAGAAAAGCCATCTTAGATCTTGTTTTTATAAGATAAGTATTCATTTGAGAATACAATTGATCAGTTTTTGAATAAGTAGTAAATTAGCGATAACAAGGTTTGTAATAGAGAGAATTTGAAAACAAATACATGATTGTATTAAATTATGAGATTCGTTAATTCTCGTCAGTATATGATAATAGAAGTTATTTCCAGAAATAGATAATTTGTTTTGTAGAAAGATGGATTTGTTAAAGGAAGAAAACTGGTGTTTCTGAAAAGGAAAACAAATACTTTACGATAATTTTCTTTTATTTTTCAATTAATACAAGTATAGAATTTATAAGATATTATATTTGCATTTATATTCAATTAGATATATTTGCTTATCATTTTAAAACGTCCTAAATGCATCAGCATTATAACATGGACATTTCCTGAGTATAGAAAATATCGATAAATTAATATTGTTTGAATTTATTTTTCAATTTCAGTTTCTTGCCATTTTGTCAAATGTGCTACTAATTAAAAATAAAAAGTTTAGATATATTGAAGAGAAAACAGTATATTCTTATGTTTCAGGTAGTTACATGTTGGGTTGGTATCACGATGAGTATAATGAAGAATGTGATTTAAAGATCTCCAGAGAAGTATGGTAGATTTTTTCTTTGCGTTTTATGCCAATTGAAAGTTAAATTCAATGCAGACTCCATCACAATGGAAAAGAGAAGCATTTCATATTCTGAACTTTGAGTATAATAATTCGTTTTTCGATTTATTTTAGTAGATTATTCAATCATGAATCTATATAGTAGAGTATGGGGCATAGATATTTTTTGTTTGGTATCTTTTAACCAAGTATATGTATTAATGACATATAAACTTTATAGAAGAAAACGAGTTCTACTTGTCTTGTTATTAATGCAGGACAGGTACGGCTTTGCGTAAGAGAATTAAAGGTTTAGAATATTTACATTTTGATTTTCATTGTAGTTAAACTAAGGTCTCATTTGAATTATCTACTTAGTATTGAAATTTATCAATTGAGTATTAATTTAAAAAAAAAAAACAAAAGTGAATAAGATCAAGATGGTATAAAATATTTAAATGAATGATAATTCTGTAATATTTGCGGTGTTGTTAATTGGCTTGATTGAGTTATCTAGAAAAAGAGATTTAAGTATTTGGTTTCAATACTAAAAAGTTTTGATAACAGAAACTGAATTTTTGTCGGTTTTGATTTTCGAGTAAAAAGGAAATTTTGTCAATGAATTCTAATTTTAAAAATGATTCACCAAAATTGAATTCAACTTTTTCTGAATATTAATTTCATGAGCTGTTTTGCACAATTTTCGTGTTTGGTAGTGTTTGGAAGATTTGAATTTTGATAACGTTGATATATTTCATTTTATAATGAAATGATTTAATGAATGTTTATTAATTGGCAACGATTTTTGGAGTATTTACTTTTATTGAAATTAGTTTTCAGTGGAAAGTGATTTTTATAATACTGTAGCTATTTAAAAGCTGTTATTTTTGAATTTAAAACAAAAATAGAATTTGAGCGGAATTCCAACTCAAACCCAGCTTAACATAAAATATTTTATGGATGTTTATCATAACGCATCTGTGATGTTTGGTTTTTGGCGGGATTGATTTTAGTAGACAATGAGAAGTACAGAAATAGTCAAATGAAAATTAATATTTCTGTTTGAAATAATATTGAGTTGGGTTTGAATTTGAATAACTTTGGCACAATTTAGCATATCATGCTTTTATGAATGTTTTCCAACCACTTATATGGTATTGTCATTTGGCAATTTATTAAAGATTCTTTTCATTATTTTGCTGATAATATGAAATAGAAATTGATTGGATTCGAATGTTTTGCACATTTTATCATAAAATGATATAGATGTTTATCCAACTACATTTGTGGTGTTGCCATTTGACGAGTTGGATAAAGTAGAAAGTGGGTTCTATATCATACGAGTTTGAATTTATGGATGTTTGTCCAACTACATTTGTGATGAAGCCATTTAGTAAGATTGGTTTCTGTAGAAAGTGCACGTGTTTCTTGGTATATATTAAAGTAAAAGTTTATAATTTTCATGAAATCAAAGGAAAATTTGATTGGAACTTGAAGTATTTTGATAAATTTATCACATAGTATGAATTTATGGATGTTTTTTGAATCGTTTTGTGGTGAAGCCATTTGGCGAGTTGGTTAAAGTAGAAAGTATTTCTACATATAAAGTACAGTAAAAGTTGATTAATCTGATGAAAATAAAGTAAAATTTGATTGAAATTTGAACTTTTTGATAAATTATATCATAAATGAATGTATGGATTTGTATCCAACCACATTTGTGGTGATGCCATTTGGCGAGATTTGTTTGTGTAGAAAGTATTTCTACATAAGTAGTAAAGTAAAGGTTGATAATTCTGATGAAAATTAAGTAAAATTTGATTGGAATTTGAACTTCTGATAAATTAAATCATAAAATGATTTTATGGATGTTTATCCAACCACATTTGTTTTGATGCCATTTGGTGAGATTGTTTTCAGTAGGAAGTATTTCTACAAATAGTAAAGTAAATGTTGATTATTCTGATGAAAATAAGGTTATCATAACTTGATTATCAAATGGATGTTTATATAAACACATTCATATTTTTCTTAATTTAAAAAAAAATGATTAGTGCAATTCATAAATTTTGAACTTAATGTTGGAATTTTGATTCATTTTATCATTTAATGATAGTATGCATGTTTTGCTAGCCACAATGATGATGATTTTGATTTTTTTAATAGATTAACCCTTTAACGGCCAGAGATTTTGCAATTTTTCTGCATAATTGCCTAAAAACGTTCAAATAGAATTTTAGACATTTTCTAGTCACTTTAACATAGAGCAACCTATATATTTTCTGAAAGGTAAGATCCTAAAGTATTTAATTATGCAGACTGATTTGACGTCACGGTTGCCATGGCAACGATTGAGACCCATAATTGCCAAAATATGTGCTTTTCTATTTTTATTCGTCCCTGAAATACAAACAATTTTACAAATAATGTTTCTAAACCAGAGGATTTGGTGTTACTATTAAAACAAAGCATGCATTCAATTAGTTTTTAGTTTTACTGGTCAATTTTATTTAATAGAAAGAGTTTATACATTTATACAATGTCAGTACCTCATCCGTTCGACTTCGGCTTTACAACTGTCTGATTGTCGTAAGCAATTTTTGAATCGCTCTCCCTCCTACAGTTTTTTACTGAATTCAATAAAATTTGATACACATGTGGAGCATACAAAGATGCACATTTTTTTATATTGTAGTATTTTTATTTTCAAGGAACAATGTATGTTGCCATGGTTACAAAAATAGCAATTTTGAGAAGGGGGCTTTCTAAAAAATCATGGATATTATATATTTAATTAATTTCAGTAGAGTGTTATCAAAGAATAAAATTACCTGCCTAGTTTCAGCGATCTGCAGATAAGAATTCACAATACCCTGTTATGTACTCGAACATACAATATCATCAGTATATATCATAAAGTTTTATATGACGACCATGGGGAGAGTATGAGAAAGAACTAACTTCTATTCAATAAAAATGACATTATGCCATTACTTTTTTAAAATTCCAACATGAATTAAAAGTGAATAAATTATAATATTAATACCAGTGTCAAATTTTTAATTAATCTTAATTTCAACTCTTTGTATAAGGTTAAAGGGGGTGCGATGGGGTTATAAGATATATATCCACTGTAATCAAGTTTAAACATCACCGGATTTAAAAATAGATTTCAAATCTTCATTTCTCATGGATATGGATATTTTTTTCAGTTTTCACTTTACTTTACTACTGTAATTTTTTTTTGTTTTATCTGTACACATACCCCCAGCTGTTTGTCTACGTTTACGACGAACAACGTAGTACCTGAGCTAGTATTAAACGTAGCCAAACAAAACTTGCAGCTGATTTTAATCTGATTGATCAATATAGTTACATGTACCTGGGAGTATGCAATTGAAATCGGTAGCGTATGCATAAAGCAAAATGTAAAATTTTTATATCGGGATTAAAATAAAAAGACTTACAGTTTTAATACGCGTTTACATGACATTGGAACTTTTTACTGGTCTCATTTTTATGCAAGCATGAATTTAAATTTAAATTTACTCCATTCTACTTTTCCCTACAAAGGTTTTACCAAGTACTACACATGTCTTCCATTACATGGTTTATCATCACCTATGATCCCCTTCCCAAATCAAATATCAATGCAAAATGAACACCAACTAGCTGTGCCATGTAGCATTTACAATAAATATTCCAACCAGGGCAAGTAACTGTTTGACCCCCTTTAAATCCATTACCAAGAGTATTCCTTTATCTCTTTTTAGCAATATGTGTCTGTGTGGGGGGGGGGGTTACCGATGAGTAAAAAAGGAAACGAAACTTAGGCATGGAATGTAAACAAAAATAGAGGTGGCAAATGGAGCAGCCTTTGAAGATGTCCTTACTAAAGAAACCCTAAAATGAGTATTCTCGTGTGTCAGCCTTCTTAAGAAAAACTGAGTGCATCACTTTGCGTCCAGTTTGAGTCACAATCTTGATCATGTTATCTTTGCAGGTATATGTATCTGTTTAATTGCTTAATCTACTGATGAGCCCGCATGGGGCGACAGCGCAATTTGGATTAAAATCTGAGTTTTTCATTTTTTGGATTTCGTTTCATTGTTATAGATCTTCAATATTTTTAGGTGGTGATATCAGTGTAGGCTTATGCAAAGCAAAATCATCAAACTTTTTTTTTCAGGGACCTAGGGTAAAATACATGCACTGGGAACAAAATGTTTAGATGACAAACACTTTGCATTTTCTAGTGCAAAGTTGGTGTTTTTCTAATCACGGCCAAAATCCTCAATCAATCTGGAGGCTACAGGCGGACTCTGGACCGTGGTTTGAGTGTTGATTATCGATGTACAGTGTATTTAGGCATTCATAAAGACCGCGTATATAATAGTTCATAGGTGACATATATTAGATTTGCGTGCAAATGTCTTTTCTTGGACTTGGCACTTGTATAAATATATTCATAATACATGTAGATATGAACCTGCGATGTAAAAAGAATGGTTATTGGGGGGGGGGTCCTTCTTACTATGGTTTACACAGACAAACAAGTTTTTTTGCAATTCAGTGACAGCATCTCTGTCTGCTTCTGAAAAAAAACACGATTTTTCTCCCATTTTTTTATTCAAAGTCGCAATAGAAAAAACGGAATCTGAATCGCTTCACAAGAAAAAGAGATCCTATAAATATTTACAAAAATATCAGAGTTACAAGATATATGTATCTATCAGTTTTCTAACATCAAATTTGTTCTTCCAGGTATTATTGGTTATATTCTTCTTACGTTTAATTCAAGCACCATGAGGTATTAATCGGTGTATCAATAATGACAGAGTTTCAAAGACGCACATATCCAAGGAATTGAGATGGGATTCAAGATATTTCACAGGAATGTGTATTTTGTGCTATTTTGATATTGGATGCTGAATATACTTCTATGTATAACTGTGTCGAATTCATTTGATATATTTGAAGTCTTCTTCCCTGGGACTTCACGATAAATCGTATGGTATGCGTTGAATTTGATTTGAAACTATACTCAAAACTCAAGTGCAGCAAGCATTTATCGATGTATGGATAGGATGTGTGCATAACATCAAGACTTTTAAAATCAGACTCACATGGTGAATTGCGTTATGGATTTTCAAAAGACGGCGGTGTATTGAATTTGTTTAGGATGGATATACATGTATATGTATTTTTTTTGGTGATTATTTAATTGTTTTCAAATCATTTTATTGGAAAATTTCTGTAAAATTTTATGTATTTATTGTTTGAAATATTGAATGACTTATGATTTAAATGAATTTTGTTGGATTGAATTTAAAATCAATGATTTTATACTTTCATTTTCCCGTTCTTTGTATTTAGAGCTACTGCGTGTCGTTGCTATGTCCAAATGGTGTGTTTGTTGTTTATTGTACTTTCATTTGAAAGTAATGAATGGATTTAGAGTAGAAATATGATTTCTTTCGTTTGATTAACGAATTAGACAGAAATCAATTTCTACTTGGTGTGATAATGAATTACTTTTTCGGAATTACAAGGTTTTCATTCGAATACCTGGTGTATATCACGTGGTTCTTTAGAACCGGTCTCGTTAGCAAGACTATGTAAGAGGTGAATAGTGGTTTAAATACCAGTTTAGGACGACACGTAGAGCACGATAAAGTTTAAATTTTATCATGATTTATTCAATCCAACATAAACTTGTATATACAAATTGATTTTCATATTTTGCATATGTTATGTACACTGCGCAAATAAAGCTACTGCGTGTCGTTGCTATGTCCAAATGGTGTGTTTGTTGTTTATTGTACTTTCATTTGAAAGTAATGAATGGATTTAGAGTAGAAGATTGAGCATGCTCAGTAAAAAGCCGTGAGATATAAATAAATAGTTTGAAGCAAAACCCGCCTGAGTTAAAAACCGCCTCCACACGGGTTGATTCCTCACTTTCAGACATGGAAGCCGTGTCCGTGTCTTGGACATGCAGAACCCGTGAGGCTTTTTAAAAACCCTTGCGGATTCCGTGTCTTAGCCGTGCCCAAGCCGTGCCTATTCCACCTCGAACTTTCGTACGGGATGGTAAACATGCAGCATTTTCTTTCCATTTATTTGAGTAAATGGAAAAGAAATGTCAGTTTGGTGATCCAACTTGCCTGAGTGGACCATTTTTCTCCCATTTATTTTCTGAGAAATGAAGAATTGAAAAAATGGTTAGATTTAGATAGATTTGTTGGTGGTTCATTGATGCCATGTGCCAGGTTTTTATAATGGGGCACTGGATATCAGGTTTCCTCCGATGCTCTGTAGTGACCGCCTTTTCCAGTAAGTTTGAATATTGGACAAGAGCACTTTGACCTAGCTGCATGGTAGTGAGTTTAGATTGCTGAAGTTATTCTTCAAGGAGTTTTTAGTGATTTTTGATGCTGACAAAACTGTATTTTGATGGTCAAAGCAGAAAAAAGAATTATTTACTTCTTGGAGGATGATAATTATGTGACAGTTTTTAATGTTTACAACATTTGGGAAGTATAGACAGAAGAAATGCAGCACATTTACCATACACAAAAAGGACCTTATTATTCTTTTTGAGTGGTAAGTATAAATATGTACATATTCTTATTAATGTCAGTTACAGAAAAATGTTCTTTTTCCAAAGAAACACATAAGGAATGCCCATTAAACATGCTGATGCAATAATCTATAAACAAATTAATCTTGTTTAAACTGGGTCAGACTGAGGGAACTTGGATTTATACTTTTGTAAATTCTTACTGATTAAACTTCAATTGTAATGTTTTGAAATATATCTATATTTTTTAATTTCCTTTTACTTTTAGAGTGCTTCCATATGAACATGATGGAGCACCAAATTGGACATGGGATATTCAAAATGTAAATTTTTAAAGATGGATCGAGACAATCACAATTCAATGACAAAAAACATTCTAGGATTCAAAACCATGCATATATGAAAAAAATTGAGCAAGTGACCTCTGTTTTGTGACTGACTCTACAGCAACTAATTAACTGTTTCCACGAATATGTACTTATATGTTTGGTTTCAACAAATGCTTCATTCTCGTCTATTTTCCTTGTGATTATACATACCCTGCCCCCTGTGTAACTGTAATAAAGCAACGACTAAATGCTATGATGGGAGGTCTATCTGACTTGCTTTCAGCTAAAAGAAAACAAAACTAAAATTTAATATCAATTTTTTTAAATCTAATTTTATCATCTGTTGCAATTTAATACATATACATATACTTTTTAATTGCATTTTTTTATCTTAGAGTAAATAATCTAAAACATAAGAAAACTTACTCTCTTTGAACACTCCTTCAACTACAAAACTTCTGAGGTTTGCCTGTAAAGATAACAGGCCTGTAAAGATAACATTCCACATTCTCATTCCACATTCCACATTCATTGTACATGTACACTGAACATAGTTTCCTGCAACACTTAGCTTACAAAAACAGAGGAAGATGTGTTAAGACAAATATAAAGTGCATTTAATCTGAAATGAACCCTGAATATAGTTTCTGATTTAACACTTTAATACTTTCAATGTGTTTAAAATTTTACTTGATAACCTTAACAAATAACATGCATATACATTGTAAACATAAACCAGAAGGGAGTTGTATCTACTGTACACCAAAACTTTGACTTACAGAGGAGTGATCCACATCTACAGTGAAGGAGTTGTAGTCGTGAGTCGTAGAGGGGAGATCACACAGCTGAGCCACAACATTTATCTTCCCTCTCTTTAATATTCTTCTCCTCCCTGAAAAAAGAGGTTATTATTCCAGTATGTACATGTAGGTTCTGAATGAAATTTACAAAAAGATCAGAATAGTATACAGGGAAATTTTCGCCCCGTTAGCCCTACCCTGATTTAAAACAGGGTGAATATTAAAGGAGTGAGATACATGTACATGCAAATCTACACCATGACTTAGATTTACAGAGGAGTGATCCACATCAACAATAAAGGAGTTGTGGTCGTGAGTGGAAGAGGGGAGATCACACAACTGAGCCACAACATTTATCCTCTCTCTCTTTAATACTCTTCTCCTTGCTGAAAAAAAGACAGATGGGTTACAACAGTATGTACATGTACGTGTAGGTGTTAATGAAATTCATGAAAAGATTAGAATTAACAATTCTGTGCAGCTCAGGTGTTGAAAAGCACAGGTGACTGAGAAAGTATAACTTCCATTTGTTACTTGTTTTTCAAATAATTAGATGAAGAGAATTTTTCCCTTAATTTCAATTCAACACTTACAATTTGCCTGTGAAAATATACATGATCCCATAATTTGAGTATTGATTTTCAGAAGTCTAGTAACTCTCACCTTGACTATCTTTGCTCATCTCTGAACAAGAGACGAAATCTGGTCAAGAACTGCATCATCAAAGTTAGTCGGGTGAGCGATGTGGCCCATGGGCCTCTTGTTTAGAAGGCTATTTTTCTAATACTCAAGTTGACCAACAATATTTACAGAAATAATACATCACAAGTGTCTACAGGATACCTTTACTTTATAAATCTTTATTAACAATCTTGCTTTGTAAACTGTCAACATACTGTTTTATTAGGTCACCAGAGTAAACTCAGGTGACCTATTGCTATCCGTTTTTGTCCGTCGTCGTGCGTCGTGCGTTGTGCGTTAACATTTGAACATTTTCAGCTTCTTCTCTGCAACCACTGAACCAATTTCAACCAAATTTGGCACAAAGCATCTATGGGTGAAGGGGAACAAAAATTGTAAATTTCATGATCCCTGCCCCCCTGGGGCCTGAGGGGTGGGGCCAAAACCACTAAAATTAATGCAATCTTAAAAAATCTTCTTCTTTACTCCTGGACATCAAGCAGTCAAACTGTTTGCATGATTGTAATAAGCAATGAGTCCTCTACCAAAATTGTGAAATTCATGGCCCTGGGGTCAGGGGTTCTAGTGCTAGGGCGGGGCTAAATAATTAGGTAGTGAAAATGCATTATTTCTTTGAAAATCTTCTTCTCTGCTCTGTGATGAGCAAGAGTGCCTCTACACAAATTGTGAATTTTTTTGCCCCAGGGTCATGTGGTATGGTGTTAGGGCGGGGCTATATAGATTATATAGTGAAAATATATGAATTCTTTGAAAATCTTCTTCTCTGCTCCTGGGTATTAAATAAACAAACAAAGTACATAGTTATGATGAGCAAGAGCGCCTCTACCAAAATTGTGAATTTTATGGCCCCAGGGTCAGGGGTTCTGGTGTTAGGGCGGGGCTATATAGATTATATAGTGAAAATACATGAATTCTTTGAAAATCTTCTTCTCTGCTCCTGGATATTAAATAAACAAACTAGGTACATAGTTATGATGAGCAAGAGTGCCTCTACCAAAATTGTGAATTTTATGGCCCCAGGGTCAGGGGTTCTGGTGTTAGGGCGGAGCTATATAGATTATATAGTGAAAATGCATTATTTCTTTGAAAATCTTCTTCTCTGCTCCTGGATATTAAATAAACAAACTAGGTACATAGTTATGATGAGCAAGAGTGCCTCTACCAAAATTGTGAATTTTACGGCCCCAGGGTCAGGGGTTCTGGTGTTAGGGCGGAGCTATATAGATTATATAGTGAAAATGCATTATTTCTTTGAAAATCTTCTTCTCTGCTCCTGGGTATTAAATAAACTAACTAAGTACATAGTTATGATGATCAAGAGTGCCTCTACCAAAATTGTGAATTTTATGGCCCCAGGGTCAGGGTTTCTGGTGTTAGGGCGGGGCTCTATTGATTATATAGTGAAAATACATGAATTCTTTGAAAATCTTCTTCTCTGCTCCTGGGTATTAAATAAACTAACTAAGTGCATAGTTATGATGATCAAGAGTGCCTCTACCAAAATTGTGAATTTTATGGCCCAAGGGTCAGGGGTTCTGGTGTTAGGGCGGGGCTATATAGATTATATAGTGAAAATGCAATATTTCTTTGAAAATCGTCTTTTCTGCTCATGGGTATTAAATAAACAAACTAAGTACATAGTTATGATGATCAAGAGTGCCTCTACCAAAATTGCGAATTTTATGGCCCCAGGGTCAGGGGTTCTGGTGTTAGGGCGGGACTCTTTTGATTATATAGTGATCAAATTACATGAATTCTTTTAAAATCTTCTTCTCTGCTCCTAGGAATTAAATAAACTAACTAAGTACATAGTTATGATGAGCAGGAGTGCCTCTATCAAAATTGTGAATTTTATAGCCCCAGGGTCAGGGGTTCTGGTGTTAGGGCGGGGCTCTATTGATTATATAGTGAAAATACATGAATTCTTTGAAAATCTTCTTCTCTGCTCCTGGGTATTAAATAAACTAACTAAGTGCATAGTTATGATGAGCAAGAGTGCCTCTACCAAAATTGTGAATTTTATGGCCCCAGGGTCAGGGGTTCTGGTGTTAGGGCGGGGCTATATAGATTATATAGTGAAAATACATGAATTCTTTGAAAATCTTCTTCTCTGCTCCTGGGTATTAAATAAACTAACTAAGTGCATAGTTATGATGAGCAAGAGTGCCTCTACCAAAATTGTGAATTTTATGGCCCCAGGGTCAGGGGTTCTGGTGTTAGGGCGGGGCTATATAGATTATATAGTGAAAATACATGAATTCTTTGAAAATCTTCTTCTCTGCTCCTAGGAATTAAATAAACTAACTAAGTACATAGTTATGATGAGCAGGAATGCCTCTTCCGAAATTGTATACCGGTATTTTATATCCCCAGGGTCAGGGGTTCTGGTGTCAGGGCGGGGCTCTATTGATTATATATTGAAAATACATTAAGTCTTTGAAAATTTTCTTATTTGCTCCAGGGTATTAAGCAGATGAACTACCTGTATAGTTATGATGGACAAGGGCCCTAATCTTCCAGAATTGTGAATTTCAAGGCCCCAGGGTCAGGGGTACCATAGAAGAGGGGGAGGGGCTCTACTAATATACTGAAAATGAATGAAGGGTTTGAAATCTGCTCCTTGGTATTAATCAAATATCAAGGCCTAAGGGTCTGGGGTTCATGTGTGGTAGGGGCACTACTGATTATTGCTGAATATTACTGATTAGTTGAAATGCATTTTTTGCTCCCCTACCCTGGGTATGGGCATTAAGTAAACAAACTAAGCAACTGCTAAGTGTATTGTTATGATGATCAATGGTGCCTCTTTCAAAATTGTGAATGCCATAGCATCTGGCTTAAAACATGAATCAAATTCAATCACTGGAAAGTTGTTGCATAATGCTCAGGTGACCTATAAGGCCCATGGGCCTCTTGTTGTTATTACATTCTATATGTTCTGCATTCATTGAGTTTTGAAAAAAAAATTCCCTATATACCCACCTACACTATTTTTTGGTCAGTGGACAGAAAACGAGCATATTTTCTTTTGGTTTTCGTCAGTGTCTGATTTTCTGAACCTGAGGATCAGAATGTCTTAAATTCACTCCTTAAATATTTACATCACCAATGTCTTTGTTCGAGATAAAATTACAAATATTTAATGTACTTTATTTCTTCATAAATGCACTAGTTCATCGATAGACGGGGTTAAGAAAAATCATGTGCGGGGTGGGACAAATGTCTATGCAAATTATCACTCAAACAAATCGATTGATCACATCGTGAAATCAAAAAACAAAGGGCCCAAGGGCCTTGAATCGCTCTTCTGAAAAATTATACAATCTATCACTTCTATTAGAAACCTCCAACTCTATTAGTATCGTAAGATCTAAAATGCATCAACTGACAAAGGTAGATAATATCCTGGTTTATTACACACTTAGTAATAAATACAGGTTTTTTGCATATGCGATATGGCTGACGTCACAATAGCCATATCAACCCTGCAGGGCTGATATGGATTTGCGGGGCTGATATCCGTATCAGCCCCGCAAATCCATATCAGCCCTGCAGGGCTAATACGGCTATTGTGACGTCAATATCACACCCTTAGTAAATTAAACCACAATAACAGTACCTGTACTCATACACAATTTTGGTGGGTTCATATTCTCTTAATTTTAACTTTTTGAAAATAAGGTTAATCTTAATTTACAAATACATGTAATACTATAGAATATTTTCAAATTACGGATCAAGTGCATTGAAATAGAAATAGAAACAAACCCAAATCTTATGAGACATTAGACTATGTACATGTATGGAAGAAGTCCATGCATGATTATTTACTTATTTTCTTCTCAACTGTATTTTATTACTAAGTATGTAATAAATATAATAAAACATACCCTTTTCCACATCACATCCTGTATCAGCCCTCGACCAATATCAGCCCTCGGGCCTTCGGCCCTCTGGCTGATATTGGTGTCTCGGGCTGATACAGGATGTGATATGGAAAAGGGTATGTATTATTCTCTATGTATTGTATTTTCGACCTATTTAGATATTATTTATTAATTTACTGCAAACTTTATAGAATTTAAGAAAATATGGGCTAAAAATGTGTCTATAAATAAAATGATATAACCAATATTGCAGTTTTGTGTTTAATTTATTTATATGCCATAATATGGAGAGGGTGCAGTTTTCCTTACAAAAATATTAGCGTCTTGTGTTTTCGACCTAAATATAGTATTAACGCCCAATCAATAATGGCTATAAATATCCATTCGATATTCCAAACAAAAAAAATAATATTGTCTGTCTTTCAAAGAAATATTAAACAACTTGCATATTTTGTTTGCAAATACATTTATTCGTTGGTTGAAGCCATCTTTCAGTATCTGTGTATTTCCATAAAAAATCAATGAAATTACGTTGCATTTTTCAGTGAAAATCTGTAAGAAAGTGCCCATATTTAGGGAAGAAAAAAATTCGTTTGATCCACCCATTCATTTCAATATTCATGTGTCTCTTTGACAGAGATCTTAATTTTCTTTCGGAAAAAATGTCATCAAAAAATCTTTGTAATTAATCGATTACGGCTTTGCTTAATCAACAGATAAAATGTACATTAGTAAAAAGACTAGAATTTCTGACAACGGACTAAAACCATCGGGGGAATTCCGTTGAATTATATTTTGGGTATTTTCACTACAGTTGTGCTTCAAAAGTATTTTCCAAGTTTAACAACCGAAAAATAATGTTCCACCATGCGGTATCTGCACGGGAAGCAAATTGGGAAAAATAGGTCGAAAATACAATACGGTCGAAAATAGGATACGAGACGATATTTATCCAGTTAAGACTGAAAACATTATAATATAATAATAAAATACCATAAGTAGGTCACAGTGACCCACCTTTTGATTGAAAAATTCTGATGACTCAAGATACATTAATTGACAAAGTTTGATGATTCTAAACCAATAAGTATCTGAGATATTCAAAAGTAGGTCACTGTGACCTACTTCTTGGTCGACATTCTCCGATACCCTTAGATTCCTCAACTGACAAAGTATGATGTTTCCGAGCCAATAAGTACCAGACATAATTAAATATAGCCATCAAATTTCAAAAGTAGGTCACGATGACCTACTTTTTGGTCGACATTCTCCAAAAACCCAAGATGCCTAAACTGACAAAGTTTGAAGATTCTAAGCCAATAAGTACCTGAGATATTCAAAAGTAGGTCACCATGACCATGGTCGAAATTTTCCAATACCCTAAGATGACTCAACTGATAAAATTTGAGGATTCCGAGCTAATCAAAACCAGATATATAATTATTTATATCCATAAAATATCAAAAGTAGGTCACCGTGACCTACTTTTTGGTCGATGTTCTCTGAAAACCCAAGATGCCTCAATTGACAAAATTGGATGATTCTAAGCTAATAAGTACCTGAGATATTCAAAAGTAGGTCACCGTGACCTACTTTTTGGTCGACAATCTCCCAAAACCCAAGATCCATCAACTGACATAAATTGATAATTTTACGTCAATAAGTACCAGAGATACTTAAATACATGTATAACCACTTTCCGAAAACCCAAGATGCATCAACTGACAAAGTTTGATGATTCAAAGCCAATTAGCACCGGAGATACCTAAATAAATCCATAAATTGTCAAAATAGGTCACTGTGACCTACGTTTTGGTTGTCACTCTCCGAAAACCCAAGATGCATCGACTCACAAAATTTGATGATTCTAAGCCAATAAATACCTAAGATACTTAAATCTAGCCAGAAAATATCGAAAATAGGTCATCGTGACCTACATTTTGGTCAACATTTTTCAAAGTCCACATATGCATCTACTGACCAAGTTTGATGATCGTAGGTCTGAAGGTAATCAAAATATGCCTTTTAAACAATTTGAAAACAAACGGCTGCAGAATTCAAAAAGTAGGTCACAGTGACCTTCTTTTTCATAACTATGTTTTAAGATCCCAAGATGCATCAACTTACAATATTTGATGATTCTATACCTCACAGTGTCTCAACTAATGGGATTAAATGTTTTAGAAAGGATTAGTCATCAAGTTTGAAATGTAGGTCACAGTGACCTTCTTTTAAGTTGACGTTGTTTGAAGACCCAAGATGCATCAACTGACAAAGTTTTATGATCATAGGCCTTGAAGTGTCCAAAATATGCCTTCAAATCAATTTGAAGAAAATGCCCACAAAATTTAAAAAGAAGGTGACCGTAACCTACTTTTGAGTTAACATGGTGTGAAGTCCTAAGATGCATCAACTTACAAGATTTGATGATCCTTGTCCTTATAGTAAGCAAAATATAAACGTTTGTATTTATTGTAAATTTAGGTCAACTTTGAAGTGACCTTGAGACCACACCCCTTGTCCCAGGATAATTCCCCGTGCAAATTTTAATTTTCGACATATCCTAATCCTTGTATGTAAGTTTGGTGAAGAAGAGGATTTTTTAGCAACCAGTACTTTTGGTTTTGTTTTGCTGATTATCTCCCCTTGTTTAAGGGTCCCAATCCTTATTTTAGTATACTAGTAAATGGTAGTCCTTAGACAAAGGATACCCTGTGACAAATTTGACACTGATTGGCCAAGGGGTTCTTGAGTTATGGCCCATATTCTAAAAAGTCAATGCACACCGCACAAATAGCCATGGCATTAGCTCTTTGAGCCTTTTGCTCAGAAGAGCTAATAAGACAATTATTCCTTGAATGTATTTTTTAAGATAAGAATACATTTATGTTTTAAAAACATCAGTATTAAAATAAAATCACTTCACTGCAAGCACGAATTAATTACTGAGTATACGCATTTCACTATAACTTTTATTTACTGAAAATTTAGTTATATCATTTAAACAAAGAAGAATAAAATGACATCTTTTAATTCCAAATCCAAAGAAGTGTTTTTGCAATGTTTTCCATTTAAATTAATTTACAGTATGTACAATTTGTTTATTATAATGTTCAATAGAAGGAACACTACCGTAAATCTGGAAATTTTTACGTTAATTTTATTTTGCAAACCTGGGTCAAATAGCTGTTGATTAATTTTTACTTTTCAAAATTTTGCGAAAGGCCACTGCTTTCTATACATTTTATTATAGTTGATTTATTTTGAAGAAAAGTATTTTTGCGAATGCAATGAACAAATCTGCTAAAATTATCTACAGCAAAAATTTCTAGATCTACGGTATTCAGGATATACATTTTGTGCTGGAAATCACAATTTTAAGTTTGATAATTATATACAACTGATAGAATTATAATCACTCAAGATTCCTGTACACTGTCAGTGTGTTGGTGAGATATTTTCCCACATAGAGATTGTCCTCATCATCCACACACACACTACAGGGATCCTCTACCCCTTGTTCTTGAGTGAGCAATAGAGACAAGAACTGACCCTCCTGATCAAGGATATGAACAGTTTTACTGAGAACATCACACACCAGGATGTGACCAAGGACATCAGTACAGATTCCAAAGGGACAGAACCCTGACTCCTGACCTTTGTAGGAGAACCTGTGTTGTCCTGATTTATTCACCACCACTACATTTATAAAGTCTGATGTACAGATATCTCCATTGCTGTTTTCTGTGATGTAGTGTGGATAACTATACAGTCCCTGTCCTTTATCATCCCTCTGTATGTTCTGTAGTTCTTTTCCTGTCTTGTTGTACCGGGTGACTTTACCCCCTCCACTCTTCACCATCCCCACCAGTAAGTCCCCGTTGATATGGGAGGAGTGTATGCTGTATGGTATCCAGCCTCCAGTTTTGATGAATTCAATGATATTATTATCCGATGTAATCCTATTGATGACTTTCTTGTTTTTGTCTGTAAAGATCAGATCTCTGCCCTGCGTCACTGTGTGGTAACCTTCAGATCTACCACTGGTTTCTAACTTCTGTATTACATTTCCCTGTAGATCTATTTGGACAAGATTACCCTTACTGTCACTGATCCAGAGTCTGTCTGATTGACCTCGTGATACATGGCACACATTATTAATACTTAGTACATTGAATTCCCTGACCTTGGTGACAGAGGCAGATGGAGAGTCTGACATTGATTGATTCTTGTCTGATTTCATATCTTTATCCTGTTTTGTATGTTCACTGGTAGATTTCATTGATGTAGAAAAGGAAGCAATATTCATGGGCTCTATTCTTCTAAGTTTTTTCTTTCTATATGTTACAGTTATCTTCCCCAGTAATTTATTCACATCATTTTTGCTGTATTGAGCAGGAGAAAATTCCGGCATGACAGGTTTTGTGGTCTCTGGTATGGATTTTATTTTTAACTTTTCTGGAAGCTGAGTTGTGAAGTTAGTGAGCTCAGTAGAGGACAGGTAACTCTGGAACTCTTTAACAAGGTCACTGAGATAGCCAATATAATCATCAAATGTCTTCTCTTGGATCTTTAATTTTTCTAGCAATGACTTCTCTATTTGGTTTAATTCCTCTATATTTTCGGAGAGAACTGTGTCCACCATGTTTTTGAGAGACTCGGCTTCAGCCTTCATGGATGTCCGTATGCTGTCCATGATCTCTTTAACTTCTTTGGCATCTTCCTGAACTTCTCTTTGTAAATCCTCTGATGTAGGAACAAAGTAATTATGGATTTTAGAGAGTTCCTTATGGCAAATTTCAAATTTCTCTGTGTAAATAATTTCTAAATCAATAAATTGATGCCCCCGATGATTTTGCATTGTTGAACACTTGGAACATAAAGGAACATTGCATTCTTTGCAAAAAATATCTATATCTTTAGTGGGGTGGATCTTGCATTTCTTCACAGGGAGTTGTCGTCTACGTTGCTGATAAAGGACCACTTCATGGTTCTTGTTTTCTGCAATCTTTAGATGTTGGTCTCTGCATGGTTTACACATCTGATGATGGCAGGAATTGCAGTAAAATTCACAATTTCTCTCACAACGTTCAGTACCACACTCCAGGAAGTGTTGGGCAGTGACTGGAATTTTTGGTTTGTAAAGTGCCATCTAAAATTAACATTGAAAAGTTTGTTACATGCATATGGATTTCAAAATTGTAACAGTTTTACATGTTGAATTAAATTGCTTAAGTCAACTTCAGAAAACGATATAAATGTATTTCAGTTGTCTGACACCAGTCCCACGTAAAAGGAATGCTCCCATAAAGGTGTAAAGTTTGTAAACTATTCTGGTGTATCAAATCTGAGATTATCTTAGACAATTAGAACTTAAGTAAGCAAAATGCCCTTTTTCAGAAAAATTGGAATTTCATGTCTGCTGGCATCCCAGGTACTTACTTTTGACACAATGGGCCTCTACATGTATATTTCTGTTCAGCAAACTTTGGAATGTAGGAGGAAGATTTTGGTCGAGACTTAGACGAGATTTGTAATTTACTTCCTGATGGAGATAAATATAGATTTAATTTTCATAAGTACAACTGTTTTTTTGTACCAAATGAATAATAGTTTTAAATATAGTATGTTATTAAAGGGAAAAAAATGTTAGAAAGTAAACGTTTTTATTTTACAAAATTATAATATCCAAATTTTGTTATAAAAGATATATAATTACCGGGGTATGTGTATTCGTTAGCTCTTGGGACCTATAAAATGTAGTGGTTGCTAAAAAAAAAACTTCTCCCCAAGAACTACTTAATAGATTATCAGCAAACTTATATGTACAAGGATGAGAATATGTTGTAGATTAAACATTGTTCAAGGAATCACCCTGGGAACAAAGGATATGGTCACAAGGTGCCGTTCTAATGTTGACCAAAAGTTATGTTTTTTGTTAAAACTTGGTTATTTTGCATACTATAAGAACTAGGGACACTCAAATCTTGTCAAAAGAAGACAAAAATAGGGTGGGTCATTAAAATCTTCTTCTCAAGAACCACTGCGCCAGAAAAGCTGAAACTTAGGTGAAAACATCCTGAAGTAGTGTAGATTGTTAATTATTCAAACTGTGAACCATGGGGGTAGGACGGGGTCATAATGGGGAATCCCTGAATTTCCATTGAAATATGTAGAAAAATCTTCAAAACTCTTCTTCTCAAGAACCACATCACCCTCGTGGAGCAGTGGTTATTTAGCGTCTGATTTAGAGTCCCAAAGTATGGAGTCATCCCTACCTCGCAGGTACGAATCTCACTGTGGGATTTAGAGACCGGTCCTTCGGATGAGACCGTATAAATCGGGGTCCGTGTTGCAGTAGGTGCTGGAACGTCATTCACTACTCAATGGCCCTGAGTGCCGAGTAGAGGACAAAATTTGCAGCTCTCCACGGGCAAGTGCCAAGTGGTGGCATTTCCATATGAATGAAAAATTCTGAGAGGGATGTTTAAAACAGCATACAATCAATGAATCACCTCAAACACCACTGGACCAGAAAATCTGAAACTAATGAATATGTGGGAGCATCCTGGGGTAGTATAAATTCAAAATTCTTTAAATCCTGAGCCCTTGGGGTACGGCGGGGGTCACAATAGCTATTACAAGGGGGGCATCAGGTGAAGAACAGCAGGTCAAAGTTACTCAGTTGAGCATTGTGGCCCATGGGCCTCTTGTTTTAAGAGATACTAAAAATTTATCTCTGTGTGTACTGAAGTTTTTTTTTATATATGAGGGGCCAGTTTCCCTTGTACAGGGTGTATGTGATTTCCAACTAGAATTCCCATACCAAAGAAATAATAGTTTTGAGTTTCTCTAAAATTTCTTGTATCTATAGGGAGAGGAACAAGCAGTGTTAGAAGAAGAACCGGTGGTGAGTTCAGGGGTAGGAGCAGCTCTAGAACTCGCTGAAAAAAATCTTGTAAAACAGGGCTGTATGTTTTACAGGCTAAATAGAAGATGAAGGGAAGAAAAATGCCATTGTGAGGAGCAAAGCTAAGCTTGACCTGGAGGTTCAGAATTACTCTATAGAAGACAAACGATATGAGTAAGTTTATTACCGGTAGAATTATACTGTAAACCCTATATGCATTTAATAAAAGTAATTCTTGAAGAAACTACCTCTACATGTATCATGCCTTTTGTAAGTGGATTAAAATTGTAAGAAAAAAAATTAACATGTTCTGTCCATGTAAATCAACTAATAGAGGAAACTTTGATTCATGGGTGACTTTTAAGGATAGCCAAAGATAAATTTTGTACCTGTGAAGATTTGTCATTAAGAACTACACGTATATGTATTTTAATTTGTGAAGAATAGTCACCATTTCAAAAAAAACATTCTTTGGAAAATGAAAAATGTCATATAAGTTGAAAAAAAGGAAGATAAGAAGAAGCCCTGAAAGTAAATTTTATAAGATATTCCTCCCTGACCCCCCCCCGATCTCTAGATCTACTTCTTTTTTCCAGTGATTTGGATGAGAAGTACAGCAGGAAGAGGGACAGATACAGTGGAGGGGGAGGGCTGATTCAGGACTTCAAGGAGAAAGAGGGATATAAACCGGACGTCAAACTGGAATACGTGGATGATGGAGGTCACCTGCTGAATCAGAAAGAGGCCTTCAGGCAGCTGTCTCACAGATTCCACGGGAAAGGCTCTGGTAAAAAGAAAACGGAAAAACGAACGAAAAACTGCAGGAGGAACAGGTAACTGCATGTGGTTGTGGAAGTTTTTAAAATTGGTGTTATACATATATATGTACGTAGTACATGTTGCATATACAGTAAATTTTTACTTGCATATGCTCACCAGAAGCATGATACTTACTAAATAGATATACACTGTACATGTATCCTCCAATTTGGAAAAAAAAAACTTTTGCAAAAAGGATTTATACATGTACAGTAAAACTTGTTTATAACGACCTATTGAATTACTTCACCATATCCGTAATTCGTTATATACGTATAAGGAATTTGTAAAATTTTTTTAGTGGGGAGTCCAAAAAGACTTTGCTATATCTGTGAATTTAGAATAATTGTGTTCATACCAAACAAGTTTTACTGTACTTTCAAACTTCATTATCTTGAATATGAATTGACTTTGAGAGATCTGTTTATCCGAGTTCTTAAGTATAGACCCAAAATTAGTCAGTTCAAGTAGGACACTTCAGCCAATCCTGGTATTCAAAAAACAAAACAATATTTCAGATACTGAATTTTAGCTGTACATCTATTTTCTTTTCATCTGGGATTACAGTTGATGAAGCAGATGAGTTCCACAGACACGCCTCTTGGTACACTGAACATGCTTAAAGATAAGCAGAGAACAGAGAAGTCACCTTACATTGTCCTGTCTGGCTCCAAAGGTTTCTCATCGTAAGTACATATACATGGCTGTGGATCTTTACTCTTTGCAAAGAAAAGTTATACTCTGTTGTTTTTTCAATTATAATAGAAGTACATATTATGACTTATAGAGACATTACACAAAAAAACGAGAATTTAAATCCACACTTGAAATAAATACAGCTAATAATAATTTGAAGAAGGAATGATTTACTTCTTTATCAATTTTTAAAAAAAGATATCAGGGTTAACTAGTTTCAAACAAGTTTTATATGAAGATTAATGCTGTTTTAGATAATGTATAATAAAAGATTGTTGTTTGCCCTTTATTGTTTGTTTCAACCAAGATTTACCCTCAATCTAAGTAGACAATGTTTCATGAATATGTTTGAATGTGGCACATGCACCTTTTATCTTGAGTAGCAATACCTTAATGGAGGTGTTAAATAATCCTATGTACTAAAAATCTTAAATAAGAACTGTCATTGAGTGTTTTACATTGTTTATTTTTACAGAAATTCCATCATTAAACCTAGCCAAACATTATTCTATTGGAATATTAAGCAATTTTTCTAGACTTTGAATGCAGACAACATACACGAAGGAGACATGACCCCAAAAGTTTAACTACAGACAGTATAGACATCCCTTGAGCAGTTTGTGATTTTATGGGTCACTAAATCATTACATCTACATTACATCATGATTTTATTGACTCTGTAAATAATAACATTTACATTGCATCATTCGGTAATATTTTATGGTCTTTGGTAGATTCAACAATTGTCAATAAAATCATGAAAACAGTATTAAGGCTTACAGTATCTTTTTATATAAATGAAAGAAACATCCATTGAATATTTTTTGACGTGTGGATGCCAACCTTCAATTTCTAGTGAAGAGTGTGGGATTTGATAATTAAAATGTTTTATATGAAATAAATACCATGAAACTTCTTTCTTAAATTTCCTTGCAGTAACTTAACCTAGATGTAAACTGCATCACCAAAGTAAGTCAGGTGAGCGATGTGGCTCATAGACCTCTTGCTTAGAGGGCTATTTTCCTAATACTCAAGTCGATAAAAACAGTATTAACGCTTACATTATCTTTTTATATAAATGAAAGAAACATCCATTGAATATTTTTTGACGTGTGGATGAAACTCAGAAACAAACTTATGAAAATTTGTTTCCAATATGGTAAATTACTTAACATAAACAGTGAAACAGTCTTTACCATTATGAACACGAATGAGATTCTAAGGAAAGTAACTCTAAAATAATAAACAGTGTTGGTAGATCTGTATCATGTTTCTAAATTTGTGTTTTCAGTCATGATATGTAGATATGATTTGAAATGAGGATACAATAATGTATATAATATGTACACTTTCTGAAATGACTGGATTTTGGAAAATTTTTATGGTAAAAAATTAAGTAGGTCCTTTATATCAACATTTTACATAGGAAATGCATTGAGAATTGTAAAAAAAAAAAAAATTGATTTGACAAAATCTAATAAGGAAGGATGGCTTGGTGGGTTAAATGTGCCAGGATATAACATGTTTATTATCATTACACCTGTTCAAGAGTTCTTGAAAAAATCCAAACAAAAGCCAGGAACCTTGCCAATGTCCTTAAAATGTTTCATGTGAAATAAATACCAGGAAACTTCGTGCTTAAATTTCCTCATAGACCTCTTGTTTAGAGGACTATTTTCCTTATACTCAAGTCGACCAACAATATTTACAGAACTAACACATCACAAGTATACAGGATAATTTTACTTTATAAATCTTTATCATGTTTATTAACAAGCTTGCTTTGTAAACTGTTAACATACTGTTTTCTTGTTATTACATGCTATAATGTTCTGCATTCATTGAGTTTTGAAAATAATTTTTTTTTCTCAAAATAACATTTTTCCCTACCTACCTACCCTATTTTCTTTGGTCAGTGGACAGAAAACAAGAGTATATCTTCTTTTGGCTTTAGTTACATTTTTCAATGTCTTTGTCCGAGATAAAATTACAAATAGTTAATGTACTTTATTTCTTCATGAATGCACTGGTTCATTGAGAGACATTGTTTAAAAAAAACAAGAGTGGGGCGGGAAAATGTACAGACAGGCGCTGCATGGGCTTAGAGCATGTGGATATGCAGAATTAAGAAGAATTTATGCAATGCTTTCCATAGAAATTAATTTGCAGTATGTACATTTGTTCAGTATAATGTTGAACTCTATTTAGGATTTACATTTCTGTACTGAAAATCACAGATTTAAGTTTTTCAATTATGTACATGTGATAGAATTATAATCACTTAAAACACTTGAACAATGTCAGTGTGTTGGTGAAATTTTGTCCCACATAGAGATTGTTCTTACCATCCACACACACACTACGGGGATACTCTACCCCTTGTTGTGGTGTGAGTAATAGAGACAAGAACTGACCGTTCTGATCAAGGAGGTGAACAGTGATACTGGAATTATCACACACCAGGATCTGACCGAGGACATCAGTACCGATTCCATAGGGATAGAACCCTGACTCTTGGCCTTTGTAGGAGAACCTGTGTTGTCCTGATTTATTCACCACCACTACTGCCTTTTTATTACAGTCTGATGTACAGATATCTCCATTGATGTTTTCTGTGATGTAGCGTAGATAATTATATAGTTCCTGTCCTTTGTTATCCCTCTGTATGTTCTGTAGTTCTTTCCCTGTCTTGTTGTACCTGGTGACTTTACCCTGTCTGTCCTTCTTCATCCCGACCAGTAAGTCACCGTTGATGTGGGACGAGTGTATGCTGATTGGTGCCCATTCTCCTGTATTAATGAATTCAATGAAATTATTATCCTGTGTTATCCTATTGATGACTTTCTTGCCTTTGTCTGTAAAGATCAGATCCCTGTCCTGTGTGACTGTGTGGTAACCTTCACGTCTACCACTGGTTTCTATCTTCTGTATCACATTCCCCTGTAGATCTGTTTGGACAAGATTACCATCACTATCACTGATCCAGAGTCTGTCTGATTGATCTAGTGATACATGGTATACATGATTAACACCTGGTACTTTGAACTTCCTGACCTTGGTGACAGAGGCAGATAGAGACATTGTTTGTTTCTTGTCTGATTTCAGATCTTTATCGTGTTTAGTTATCTTCCCCAGTAATTTATCAACATCTGCTTTGCTGTATTGAGCAGGAGAAAATTCTGGTGTGACAGGTTTTGTGGTCTCTGGTATGGATTTTATTTTCAAGTTCTCAGGGAGTTTAGTTGCGAAGTTGGAGAGCTCAGTAGAGGACAGGTAACTCTGGAACTCTTTAACAAGGTCACTGAGATAGGCAATATAATCATCAAATGTCTTTTCTTGGCTCTTTAATTTCTCCAGTAATGACTTCTCTATTTGGTTTAATTCTTCCATATTTTCTGGGAGTACTGTATCCACCATGTTTTTGAGAGATTCAGCTTCAGCCTTCATGGATGTCCGTATGCTGTCCATGATCTGTCTAACTTCTGTGGCATCTTCCCGAACTTCTTTCTGTAAATCCTCTGATGTAGGTATAAAATAATTATGAATTTTAGAGAGTTCCTTACGGCAAATTTCAAATTTCTCTGTGTATATAATTTCTAAATCAATAAATTGATGCCCAAGATGATCTTGCATTGTTGAACACTTGGAACATAAAGGAATATTGCATTCTTTGCAGAAAATATCTATTTCTTTGGTGGGGTGGATCTTGCATTTCTTCACAGGGAGTTGTCGTCTCCGTTGCTGATAAAGGACCACTTCATGGTTTTTGTTTTCTGGAATCTTAAGATGTTTGTCTCTGCATGGTTTACACATCTGATGATGGCAGGAATTGCAGTAGAATTCACAATTTCTCTCACAATATTCAGTACCACACTCCAGGAAGTGTTGGGCAGTGCCGGGAATTTTCTGTTTGGAAAGTGCCATCTAAAATTAACATTGAGAAGTTTAATTGTTACATGCATATGGATTTCAAAATTTTAACAGTTTTACATATTGACTTTAATTGTTAAAGTTAAACTTAAATCAAATTCAGAAAACAATATACATATAATTTAGATGTCTGACACCAGTCAGACTTAAAAGGAAGGTGTAAAGTTTGTAAAGTATTCTGCTGTATCAGATCTGAGATTATCTTAGACAAATAGGATCTGAGTAAGCAAAATGCTTTTTTTTTCAGAAAAATTTGAATTTCAAGTCTGCTGGCATCCCAGGTACTTACTTTTGACACAATGGGCCTCTAAATGTATATTTCTGTTCAGCAAACTTTGGAATATAGGAAGGAGATTTTAGTCGAGACTTAGACGAGATTTGTAATTTACTTCCTGGTTGGAGATAAATATAGATTTAATTGTCCTAAGTACAACTACTTTAGTACCAAATGAATAATAGTGTCAAATATAGTATGTTATTACAGGGAAAAAATGTTGTAAAGTAAACTTTTTATTTTACAAAATGACATGTATATCCAAATTTTTTTTATATCAAAGATATATAATTACCGGGGTAAGTGTATTTGTTAGCTCTTATGAGCCAAATATGTACTGGTTGCTAAAAAAAATCTTCTCAAGAACCACTGGAAAGGTTATCAGCAAACTTATATACAAGGATGAGAATATAAAATTTTTTCAAGGCATCTCCCTGGGGACAAAGGATATGGTCTCAAGGTGCCACTATAATGTTGACATAAAGTTATGTTTTTGTTAAAACTCGGGATAATCAAATCTTGTCAAAACAAGACAAAAATAGGGGGGTCATAAAAAATTCTCCTCAAGAACCACTGTGCCAGAAAAACTGAAACTTAGGTGAAAGCATCCTGGGGAAGTGTAGATTTTAAATTGTTCAAATTATGAACCATGGGGGGTAGGATGCGGTTATAATCACTATGGGGAATCCCTGAGTTTTACATTGAAATATGTAGAAAAAATCTTTAAATCTCTTCATCTAAAGAACCTCGTCGCCTGTGTGGCACAGTGCTTAGTGCGTCTGCTTTAGATTCGCAAAGTAAGGTGTCATCCCTACCTCACAGGTACGAATCCCACTGTGGAACGTTGAGACCGGTCCTTCCGATGAGACCGAATAAACCGGGGTCCTGTGTTGCAGTAGGTGCTGGCACATTCCCTCACTGCTCAATGTCCCTAAGTGTTGTGCATAGGATAAAAATTTGTAGCTCTCCATTGGCAAGTGGTGGCATTTCCATATGAATGAAAAACTCTTGAGAGGGATGTTTAAAATCTGCTATATGGAAGCATCCTGGGGTAGTGTATATTCTAAATTGTTCAAATCTTGACCCCTAGGATAAGGCGGGGTCACAATAGCTATTACAGGGGGGAAATCAGGTGAAGAACAGCACGTCGAAGTTACTCTGGTGAGCATTGTGGCCCATGGGCCTCTTGTTTTAAGAGATGCTAAAAACTTTATCTATAAGTTCACTTTATCCCTGTGTGTACTAAACAAGTTTTATTATAAATAAGGGGCCAATTTCCCTTGTAAATTGTGTATGTGATTTCCAACTAAAATTCCCATACCAAAGAAATAATAGTTTTGAGTGTCTCTAAAATATCTTGTATCTATAGGGGGAGGAACAAGCAGTGTTAGAAGAAAAACCAGTGGTGAGTTCTGGGGTAGGAGCAGCTCTAGAGCTAGCCGTTAAGAAAGGTTTGTAGAATTATTGCTTTTCAAATGAATATTGATTGAAAAATCTTTGGAATACTTGTAGCTATTTGGACTATAAGTGCAAACATTCTTGGGGAATAAAATCTTGTAAAACAGGGCTGTTTGTTTTACAGGATACATAGAAGATGAAGGGAAAAAAATGCCATAGTAAGGAGCAAAGCTAAGCTTGACCTAGAGGTTCAGAATTACTCTATAGAGGACAAACGATACGAGTAAGTTTATTAGACAAATACTGTAAAACCTATATACATATAAAAATAATTCTTGAAGAAACTACCTGTACATGTATCATGTTTTCTGTAAATGGTTTTATTGTAAGAAAAAAATTAACTTGTTCTGTCCATGTAAATCAACTAATAGAGGAGACTTTGGATTATGGCTGACTTTTAAGGATAGCCTAGGATGAATTATATACCTGTGAAGATTTGTTTTGAAGAACTAGACATATAATAATAGTATGTATTTCCATTTGTGAAGAATAGTGACCATTTCAAAAAATAATTCTTTGGAAAATGAAAAATGTCATATAAGTTGATGAAATGAAGATAAGAAGTACAATGTAGTCCTGAAAAATGTACCGGGTAAGTTTAAAATTCCCCTCCCTGAACCCCCCACTGATCTTTAGATCTACTACTTTTTCCAGTAATTTGGATGAGAAGTACAGCAGGAAGAGGGACAGATACAGTGGAGGGGGAGGGCTGATACAGGACTTCAATGAGAAAGAGGGATATAAACCGGACGTCAAACTGGAATACGTGGACGACGGGGGGCACCTGCTGAATCAGAAGGAGGCCTTCAGGCAGTTGTCCCACAGGTTCCAAGGGAAAGGTTCCGGCAAAAAGAAGACAGAAAAACGAACTAAAAAACTGCAGGAGGAACAGGTAACTGCATGTGGTTGTGGGAATTTTTATATTTAGGTGGTATTCATATATTTACATAGTACATGTACGTATTGCATATAATTTTTTCTTGCATATGCTTACCAGAAGCATGATACGTACTAAACACATATATCCTCCACTTTGAAAAAACTTTTTGCAGTAATGACTAATACAGTAAAACTCGGTTATAACAAAGTCACTAGGACCTGTGAAATTACTTCGCTATATCCACAATTCCTTTATCCTTATAAGAAATTCGTAAAATTTTCATAGTGGGGGGGGGGTCTAAAAATACTTCACTATATCTATGAATTCCCAATATCCGTGTTCGTATTAAACAAGTTTTACTGTATTTTTAAACTTCATTATCTTGAATATGAATAGTGTGTTTCGAAGAACTTTGAGAGATCTGTTCATCTAGCTTAAATTGACCAAAAAAATTAAAAGGAAGACATTTTTTAGAAGAAAAATTAGAAAAAAGTCTCTTCTTTGGCAAATCCCTGATAGTCAAAATACATACATGTATAACAAAATTCAAGATACAGAATCTCAGCCCTACTTATATTTTTTTTATCTGGGTTACAGTTGATGAAGCAGATGAGTTCCACAGACACGCCCCTAGGTATGCTGAACATGCTTAAGGATAAGCAGAGAACAGAGAAATCACCTTACATCGTCCTGTCTTGCTCCAAAGGTTTCTCATCGTAAGTACATATACATGACTGTGTATCTTTACTCTTAGCAAAGAAGAGTTATACTCTGTTGTTTTTTTTTTTCAATTATATGTAAGTACATATTATGAATTATAGAGAAATTACACAAAAAATGAGATTTTAAAATCCACAGCTGAAATAAATACAGCTATATTATAATTTCAAGAGGAATGATTTACTTCTTTATCAATTTTTAAAAAAAGATATCAGGGTTAACTAGTTTCCAACAAGTTTTATATGAAGATTAATGCTGTATTAGATAGCTGGTAATGTTAAAGATTGTTGTAGCCCTTTATTGTTTTTTTTTTAACCAAGATTTGCCCTCAATCTAAGTAGACAATGTTTCATGAATATGTTTGAATGTGGCACATGTACCTTTTATCTTGAGTAGCCATACCTTAATGAAGCTGTTGAATAATCCTTTGTACTAAAAATCTTAAGTGAGAACTGTCGTTGAGTCTTTTACATTGTTTATTTTTACAGAAATTCCATCATTAAACCTAGCCAAACCTGAAGCTATCGGAATATTGAGCAATTTTTCTAGACTTTGAATGCAGACAACATACACGAAGGAGACATGACCCCAAAAGTTAAACTACAGACAGTAAAGACATCCCTTGAGCAGTTTGTGATTTTATGGGTCACTAAATCATTACATTTACATTACATCATGATTTTATTGACTCTGTAAATAATTACATTTACATTGCATCACTCTGTATTATTTTATGGTCTTTGGTAGATTTAACAATTGTCAATAAAATCATGAAAAGAGTATTAAGGCTTACAGTATCTTTTATATAAATGAAAGGAACATCCATTGAATATTTTTTGACGTGTGGATGTCAACCTTCAAGTTCTAGTGAAGAGTGTGGGATTTGATAATTAAAATGTTTTATGTGAAATAAATACCAGGAAACTTCATGCTTAAATTTCCTTGCTGTAACTTAACCTAGATGTAAACTGCATCACCAAATTAAGTCAGGTGATCGATGTGGCTCATGGGCCTCTTATTTAGAGGGCTATTTTCCTAATACTCAAGTAGATGAACAATGTTTACAGATGTAATACATGACAAGTGTCTACAGGATAACTTTACTTTATAAATCTTTATTAACAAACTTGCTTTGTAAACTGTTAACATACTGTTTTCTTGTTATTACATGCTATATGTTCTGCATTCATTGACATTTGAAAATAAATTTTTTTCTCAAAATAAAATTTTTCCCTACCTACCTACCCTATTTTCTTTGGTCAGGGGACAGAAAACAAGAGCATATTTTCTTTTGGCTTCAGTCAGTGTCTGATTTTCTGAACCTCAGGATCAGAGTATCTTAAATTCATTCCTTAAATATTTACATTTCCAATGTTTTGTCCGAGATAAAATTACAAATAGATAATGTACTTTATTTCTTTATACTTTATACTGGTTCATAGATAGAGACGGTTAAGAAAAATCAGGACATATGTAGAGACAGATGTGGGGCTTAGAGCACATGGATTGGCAGAATTAAGCGCATGTATATATACATGAATAACTAACTGTCTTATTTTTCAATTTCATGATGATGATCAATTGATTGGCTTGGATGATAATTTTATGCATAAACTCCTTCGGTGTTTATGCAAATTATCATGCAAACCAATCAATTGATCACATCATGAATCGAAAAATAAGACAGTTATTCCTTAAATATATTTTTTAAGATAACAATATGCTTTAAAAGCATCAGTACTAAAATTAAATAAATTCACTGTATATATAAGCATGAATTAATTACTGAGTATACGCATTTCACTATAACTGTTTTTTACTGAAAATTTATAGTCATATAGTTTAAACGAAGAAGAATAGGCAGATATCTTTTAATTCCAAATCCAAAGATGTGTTCATGCAATGTTTTCGATTGAAATTAATTTACAGTATGTAAAATTTGTTCAGTATAATGTT
>NW_026930448.1:0-41514 GCF_032062105.1 Saccostrea cuccullata | reverse complement strand
AAAACTTCGAATCTTGTTCATATGGAGAAATTTTAATATTAAAAAAGAATGGACTTAGCTTTTTTATTCAATGTGCTTCAAGATGAAAATATCGTTTATCAATTTTTGAATGATTTTTTCCCTGCTAGTCCACAGCACATATTTTAAGCTCAAAAAGGATGTCAGTATTTAATTTTAGAGTTGTCAACACAAGTTCAATATAAAGATCGACCTGAGTTTTTTTTATATGTATCGATGCTATATCATTTTATATATTCATAATTATTGGTGTTGTTATCAGTTATTTTGTTGCCATATATATCATAAAATATTTACATGTATTTTTAACATATTATAATGCGATAACTTCTGTTTTATCTGTTTTTGTACGTATTAACTTCATACAATTGTTTCAAGCCAGTTTCTATTCTTCACTGGGGTTCTTTCTGAATACATTACGGTATATATAATTGATGCTTATGTGAGGTGTCCTTTGTAATTATGAACCTTCTAAGGGGCGTGGAGGCTATACTTTTGTGCTGTATTTGAAAAATAAAAAAGTGATACAAAATATGCTATCATCTGATACCAGTTATATTTTTCTAAAAGAATATTTTTTATCCACATGTAGGTGTACGTATTATGAAGAAATAACATAAACAATTATGCAATACTCTGCATTCTTGATTATGAAGAATCGTGTTTTCCTGTTATCTGATGACAATACATGCAATTCGAATACAGCATAGTACAAATAACTGTCATTTAAAATTACACAGGCTTTGCACTATTCATATGACGATTTCTACTGGAAAGAGGGTATATTATAATTGCAATGTTGTCTGAAATTTGTTTTCAAGAAGGATATGGAGATAACGAACAGTATTTAATCTCAAAGTCCATAGAACAATACAAAATAAAGCAGAGCAAACACGGACCTCCGAACAATCAGAAGTGGGATCAGGTGCGATGGAGGAGTGAGCACCCCCTGCTGACCGGTCACACCCGCCGTGTGCTCCTTGTCATGATCAGGTAATAACGGAAAAATCCGTTGTCAATTCAGTGTATCAATAATGGACTAACAATTAGTATGAAAAACGTCAGTCAGCATTTGACTCAATGATAAATTTTATTTGCTGACAAGGTCATTGTATCAACCATAGAACTTACGAAATGATGACTTTAAACGATACTGCTGATATTCTTGTTTCCTCAACCAGTTTGTCAATAGTTTACCTCGTTTTAGAAATTGTTCATACGTAGAGCATGCTCTTGCGTATCGAATTAACTGAGACACATGTATATAAACTCCGTATGCATGTGAGAAATGGATATTGCTGCATAAGTAAGGAAGGTTGACGACAGGAAAGTTAAAGTCGTCACGTTTATCATATAGCTTGGTTGTTAGATTACCATTAACGTCTTTTTCAAGTAAAATATCCAAGTATGAAACAGATGTGTCAGATTCTGTGGTATCTTTTATCTCAAGCTCATTAGGATGTATCGTATCGGCACAGGAATGGAAATTACCATTGTTAATTGACAATACGTCGTCGATATATCTAAAAGTCGAGTTGAAGGCCACAACAAGTGTTTTCTTCTTTTCACGCATAAGATATTGCACAAATTCTCCTTCATATGAATATAGAAAAAAGATCCTCTGATAACGGAGCGCAATTGGTACCCATCAGAATTCCAATAGATTGTTGGAATACTTGGTCTCCAATTACCACATAGATATTGTCAATCAGAAACTCAAGCATCTCTTTGATGTCAACTTTTTTATATTTAGTCAATTTTTAAACTACGTACATGTATTTCATATGAGGGGGGGGGGGGGTAATGAATGTACAGTATATTGGAACGTTAAAATTAGGTGTGGCCTATTTTTTAAAATTCATATAACACTATAAAATGCCAAATCATTAGCATTTTCTAATTTCTTAACCTAATTTCAATATAATTTTATTGGAGATATAAATATGTTAATTTTAAAAATTGAAATTTTAATTTTAAAAAATACAGATTGAGAAAAAAAAATGATCATTAAAAATTTTCTTGAAAATTCTTAAAAAATGATTTTCGAATTATTTTCAATATTCAACATTTCACATTTTTCACAGAATCTTCGGATAATTGAGTGAAAAGAGAATTGGAAATACTTAATACAAGGAATTCATATAAAAAAAATTACTATATATATTCAAAATTTTCTCCTTGAGAAAAAGAAAATTTCTTTGTCCTTCAACTTCAAATTCAGATATATCGCCGACGGTTTGTCTATGAGCAGTATAGTTAATTCCATTCATGATTTATATTGACTCGATACATCCAACTGAACTAGATAAAGAAGACACAACGAAGTCTGCCACAACTGTTTATATTTGGACGTTTTACTTACTAAAGAAAGTATGAAGTTAACAAACAGCAATAAAGCTCAAAGGTGCACCGAAACAATAAAAATGGAACAAAGCAAATACGGACTTGAATTGAACATATTTTATTGTAATATATATATATACAATGGGATTGGGCACAGATTCTTAAAACTTATTTCGCCCTCTCCCTACATGAAAAGTATACAAATACGGACTTCTAAACACAAAGGTGGGATCAGGTGCTATCGAGCAGTAAGCACAAAGCACTTGATTAAAGCCCTACTTCCATTCTCCTTGGTTAGCATAGAAACAACTCTTAAGCACAAACATGGTGTAGTTCTTATACATGTACATGCATAAGAAAAAGGCGGTATGTGACCGTAATGACAACTTTGAAAAGCATTAATGTAACAAATTTTCTGACATACTACAGTATTGTACACAAGACTTTAGCACAGTATACAAATTTAATTGCAGCTTTAGAATTAATATTGGTAAGATATATACACATGTACAAGTTTGAAGTTGAATTGCTCCCAAAACTTTATAACTGATCATTGTCTACGGGCTATTGTACAATTGTCCATATCAGCATTTTCTGTTTCTGAAATTTGGACAAGTAAAATTTATATTTGACATGTATAATTTACATTACAACATAAAAAATGTATTTGTTCTCGGATTTTGTACATTAGGCATGTTTATTTTACTTCTATGAAATATATGGAGATAACGAACAATCATCAAGTTCAACATTTTTAGTCCATAAAACAATACAAAATAGGAGCAGCAAACACGGACCTCCAAAACATCAAGGTGAGATCAAGTGCCATGGAAGAGTTAGCAGCCCCTGTCGACCTGTGATTCCGTTTGCTCCTTGTCACGATCGATAGTTAATGGTAAAATCCGTTGTCAATTCAGTGGGTAAATAATGGACTAAAAATTTGTATGAAAAACGTCAGTCAGCATTTGACTCAGTGACAAATTGTATTCGCTGACAAGGTCATTGTATCGACCATAGAACTCAACGAAATGATAACTTCAAACGAAACTGCTGATATTCTTGTTTCATCAACTTGTTTATCAACAATTTTCCTCGTTTTAAAAACTGTATACGTAGGAAAAGTTCTTGCGTATCGAATCAATTGAGAGATTTAAACTCAATATGCAGGTGATGCAGGTATATTGCTGCATAAGTAAGGAATGTTGACAATTGAAAAGTTAAGTCATCACGTTCATCATAAAGCTTGGTTGTTAGATTACCGTATATCGTCTTTTTTTACACCAGCAACAAACACTTTTGTCCAATTGAATTCATGTACACAATATAAAAATGAAGTAGCCGAAGCATGAAAACGCTTGAGTATTTAAAAAACCCATAAATTTTAATATACAAGTTTAATTAAAATACCTATGTCAGACAAAGTTTGTTTATATGATGTGTACATGTAGTAGCATCACCAGTAATCTACAAAAAATTGTAATTTGGAGAGTTTTGTCTTGAAGAAAGAACAGATGAAAGAAAACATATAATAAAGACTTTAAAAGACAAAATACAGTATCAATAAAGAAATCTTATAATTTAACTCTAAAGGTATGAAGGTTCAATTGCCATTTAAATGAAAGTAATTAAAAGTTAATATGGATAAAAGACAAGAAGATCTACGGGAAAAGAATGATGTCATCATCCTTAAAATGTCCTTTACCCATGTGCCACAATACACAAGATAGAAGGAACAACCAAACTAAGTCAAAACCAATACAAATGTAATAGATGTATTGCTGTATTGTAATAGTTCTAGAGAACCACCACCAAGGATAATGAGCCAAGTTAGATATAATATGAAGATACCAATTGAACGACCAGAAAGCGTTGTCGCTCATCAAAATCAACCATACAATGGTCAGATGCACGTGTAATCATTGGAGGTCAGTCGACAATACATGTATATTGATACCCAGTTTAAATTAATATTGCATCAACCATATTATTTGTTAAAATACACAAAATATCGGAGATATAGCATTAAATATTTAAGTCGTCCAATGTCACACCTTAATAAAAAAAATCATTATTCAAAAGTTGTTGATAAATTCAGGATCATCTGATTTTAAGATAAGAGGAACATCTTCTGAGAATTACACAATATTGATTTGATGACATTGAACGATATAAACATCAACTATCGATGTACCATAAACTCGTGTTCTAAAAAATTCAAACCAACAAAGTAGAGATTGAGGAGATCATTTAACGATAACGTCAAATAATCATCGAATTGAATAACTTTACATTGTATTGTACACATTTGGCTTTCAGCCTCAGTATTAATAGATGCTATTCCAAAAGTCTACAAGAGATATCGATCTGATGCAAGCCCAGTTATACCTGCCGATCAATGGATCGATTTTTACCTGTCACATGCTATAGCCGTATTACGATAGGCTCAGAATGAAGTTTAATGTTTTATCTGGAAACCAATATCCATCAGTACTGCCTGCTGAACACAGCGTAGTAGGGTTCAGATGATGCCCTCTTTGTGAAAAGGGATTTAATCTCAATTTTACATTTCAAAACAGGAAATATTTTAAAAAGATGGAGGAACTTTTGAAAAATGAAACGGTCAAGAAAAAAATTAAGGGGCTTTCCATTGAAATACGGGTAAGTCGATGTGCCATTAGCTGATAGTTTGAAATCGATTTCCCCTCAATTTAACGATTAGGCAATTACATTTCCTTTCACGCCATTTTAATCATGGCGGAAAATAAGAATTTGAAGATTCTGAAAAACACAGTAAATTACAAAATTATACAGCCTTAATAGCAACTGGGGAAATAAACTTCATTACTTTTCTGATAACTTTAAAGAAATAGCTAACATTTATTGATTAACTAATATGTGATAGCTGGTGTTATTATGATATTTACATGTATTATTCAATACAGACAAAACAGTGTTGACAATTCGACTAATTTTTTAGGCAAATCAATTAGTTACTTTTGAAAATGAGGGAGATGTACCTTAATTAAATAAGAAAGAAAGGATCGGGACAATTTATCAATGATGTACACGTACCTACAGTGTTGAACACAAAGAAGTGTAATTATAATTATATGAAAAGTGAAAAATTTGATTTTTAACAAGATGTGATATCTTTACACCCAAACGTAAGAGAAAGGATTAACAGTTGTTTTGTTTTATAAATTATAAAATGTTATGCAGTTGGTAGCTGGACACAATTTCAAAGAATAGTACATTTTTGGCTTTTTGAATAGAAATTAAAATGCTATGATCAGTTCGGACGGCGAAGCTATAAATGATGATGTTCAAGCTTCCAGTAATAAATAGCCATAACATAAAAACCGTAACATTAGAAAACATTTTAATTCATAATACGTGTATGTCAAAATGCTACATATTTTCATGAATTTATCTAAGATTAGTTTATAATTCTACTCAATGATAATAATAAGCAAAATATTAAACATTTGATAAAGGAAATACTGATAAGCCATACACTGAATATATATAGTTCAAAAACATTCTCCATATATAATAAATCACCAAAGCAAATAGCAAATAAATTTATGCAAAACATAAAACATAATGGGTATATTTAGTCGAATTGTTTTATGTTCAGTAATTATGAAAAGTTAAATTTATCCATTTCCAAAACTCTTTGAAGACATGTTTATATGCAGCAATTTTTATACCATGGTACCATGATCCTCAGTTAATTTAATAAAATTAACTCACGTTAAGGTAACATGAAGACAAGTTATTACACAAATAAAAGTAATGTCACAGGCTTATATTTTGTTATATATTTTTTGTTTACTAAAATAAATTTGTAATGTTAAGATTATATTTGCCAACAAAAATGCTTATTTGAGGAAAACGGCAAAAAATGAAGCTTTTTTCCCTTTGAAAAATAACACTTGTGAATGATTGGACAAATACGTATGTGATCTAATCATGAGGATTTATAAATGAGGCTTCCACAGTATAGCACATTACTTAATGCTTTCATTTCAATGGTCAGCTAATCTGACTTGACTCTCTATGATGGTGCTGCCATCCCGTGTGGCATTTTCCATTTTGAAGATAATTCAAACGAGCCTTCAAAAAGCATTAATTAAGCATATGTGATGTTAAGTAATGAATTTTAGTAAACAAATAAGATTATTGTATTGTACAGATAGCTTTTTATTCATGTGGAACTGTATAGTAAATTTGAAATGTACATGTATAAAGAATTCCCAGCATCATTAGACGTTAGGTCGGAAGGGAAAAGAATCATAGTTTCATTTAATAAACTGTCGCTTTCCCCAGAACTATAGGACATACATTTGTACTTCTGTATTCAATCAAGGTGGTTTATTCCCTCTTTATCACGTCGCAAGAAATTATCTTTTTTCCTCCGGAATTTTTATTTATTTTTCAAAATAAAATACACAGTCACAGGTCTAAAGTAGATCTTTTCCACTATCACTGAAGAGTAGGCTTTTTGTCCTCTTGTGTTCATACTTCAAATAATCTTTATGGTTATCTTTGGTTCCGTTGTTCAGTGTTTCCTTTTCAAACAACGTTTATCTTTACTTATCGTTCAAATTTTCATCCTAATATCCATTATCGTAAAAGGATAGACTTTTGGGACGTTCCAGTTCAATAATTCATGAGCTTCTCTTTATTTGTTGGTACAGTCAGTTATAGATTTCTGTAGGTTTAAGTTTAGAGCTTACATTATTAATTTTTAAAAATGTATTTAACAGTTTCCTTTAAAAAACTCTTCTTTTCTTTCTCTCCAAAGTTCATATTAATTGTGTCTGTTTTTATTTAAATTACTTTGTACTGTATCTATCTGCTTTCTCAGTATGAACCTTTACTGTGTGAAAGATTATTTCTTGGAAGACTGTCTGAAATCTTCAAATAATCTTCATTACTCGTAGTTATTCATTTTATATACATGTATTCCATTACGATATGAAGAGAAAGGTATCTCCTTCTTTCTCCCTATTGATCAGGCCTAACAAAGCTTCACTGACTTTTTTGTGTTTCTAGTTTTTTTTTTTGGCTCCAGAGTGTTCGATTTAACTTAAACCTTTCTTTCGATATTGTATTCTACGAATTATCACTGTGTAAGAATAATGGGTTAAAGAATATTTCTCACTGGGCCTTTGATCTGGTATCAAATAAAGACCGGAACAATTGATTATTTCGCGCAAATTAAAATTCGTTAACAGGCTCCTTTGTTAAACATGTAATGTTGACAAGTTCTTGCAATTTTAATGATCATTTGAGATCTTAAAGCAAAATTATCATAGAGGTAAATTTTATTAAGGAGAAATCAATGATAGCTTATGTATAAATTAAACCATTTTGAATCTGCTTCAATAGGCTTTTCACAACATTGCTTCGTGAAAAAAACTGAATATTCATTTTGTGCGGTCATTTCTTTCACATAATATGCATGTATATTGTTTACTTGCTAAACAACATTATGATAATATGCAATATAAACAATCATATACAATGTAGAAGATTCTTTTGATATTAAAATTTCCCTTCTTTACATGCTATTTCCTTGTATTGTTTACACAATGCTATATTTACAAATATTGCCATAGGAAAACACAACTTTAAAAGCAAAGGGATTAAGAACTCCATTAAACTGAACAAATGTTTGTCTTTTTAGTGTTACTTTGTGAAAAGGAATTTATTTTACGTACTTCTTCAATAAACTTTTTGGACTTTATATTAATTGTTAATATCAAAACTTATTAAATTCTACAAAACCTTACGTATACACCCTCCTAATAAAGACACAATTGATCTTATATTTGACTCTGTTGACCCTTGAAATTAATCCCTTTATTTACATGTTGGTACATAGTGTCATCGGCCAAGCAATGCTTTTTGAAAGTTGATTTAACATAATTTTGAATCATTTTATTTTTGATGTATGCGTGTTAAATTTATGATAGATATTTAAAATTGGTCCTTCTGTGTTGTTAGATCTAAAACACATGTGAATTAAAGTATATTCCATTTTAACTCAAAATAAATTACAACGACGACAACAAAAACACATGTTTGCCCGTTGGATGTCTTTGTTCAACAATAAGAATAGCTGCAGATCTGTAGCGTTATTTTTTTTATATCTTTGTCTTTGACGTTATGGTCAAAGACAAATATATAAAACCATAACTCTACAGACCTGCAGCTACAATGAGAAGAACTGTGGATTGGCCAAAATTTATTAAGAATCGTCCGTATTACTTGAGAGGACAGAATCGCCATATAATATTAAAACTTATTTAAAGAGCCTGCAATTCTAAATATAACGATAGACAAATTAACAATAACGGTAGTAAACCCAAGTTAATTTTAAAAAAACTCTCAAAAGGGACCAACTGCAAAGCAAAATATAAAATAAAAAAATTCTTAAATAATTTTGAAAACAAAGATCATATAAAGATGATAACATTATTTCTAAATAGTATCTCAATATAGAGGCATATTCATTAAATTTTAATTTTCTTTGTGAGTGAACTTTAATCCAAATATATAAATAAACCATAACAATCGAAAAGGATAAATAAAGTAAGAAGACTTCTTCTGTACCCACACACGAGCGAAAATAAATAGAAATCAATTAATTCAAACCCAACTTTTCACAATGTCGTGTTAATAATTATTTCTGTATCGGCATGCCTAAATGGCGTCCATGTTTGTTGGGTATACTCACGCTGATTGATTTCCGGATTTATTGAACCGTGAAATGAGATCTGGGCAGATCTCTGTTTGTATTGTGACAGCTACATTCGCTAATGAGATGCAATTAACTTAACAATAATGGAAGCTGGTGCGAATACTATCACCATTTAATATAGGACTATATGGTTGAGCCGATTTGCTTTAAAACAAAAAAAATTATATTCCGCTGATTAAAAAATAATAAATTGAGAATTTCTCAATTAGTCCGAGAAAAGAATCTCCCCTCTCTTTCTAGCTTACTTCGATAATTTCAGTGATGTATTATTTGGAAATACATGTAGTAATTGAATATACAAGCAACCGTTCCATCTGATATGAAAAAATAATCCCGTTTGAATTGAAGAACCTAAAAATAACATAAAAATGTACTTTAAACTATGCACTATGCATAATATTAAACATTACATTTTTACATTATGCAACATTTACAACTGAGGGTAAAGGGTTTTGAACTCTGAATACTGTCCAATGTCACTCGATATCCTTGATTCATCAACGTTTATGTCAATAGCTTGCCTCGTTTTAGAAATAATTCATGCATTGAGTATGCTCTTGCCAGCTAGTCTAATCAGCTGGGAAACACAAACCCCGTGAACAGGTGATGTGTGTATATTGCATTACAAGTAACGGAAGTTGTTGACGATTCAAAAGTTAAACCTAGCTGTATCTCCCTTGCTAAGGAGGAAATTCTTCAAAAATTCAAAAATCATATGTCAGTTTTGAATATTTTTAATATTCCAAACAACCAAAATGAATTTGAATGACAATATCTATAATGGATTTGCGCAGACATGAATACTGGAAAATTCCAAGGAACTTTTGGAACATTTGAAATCACAAAATTTAACCAAAATTAACAACATAAAAACTAACCACTTTTCAACCTGTTATACATATACAACTATTTCCCGCGATAAATTACGGTCCAGGCTTTCTGACATCATTGACAGCTGCTTTTTGAATAAGAATGGAACTCGTAAATTTACTTGTGATTGGTCATTTGCAAAACTACAAGTACTTTGTAAAAAAAAAAAAAATTCTGATTGTACACCCAAGTACTCTTATAAAAGTTGATATTAAAGAGATGCTTAAGTTTCTGATTGACAATATCTATGTGGTTTTGGAGACCAGGTCTTCTAACAATTTATTGGTATCCCATGGGTACCATTTGCGCCCCGTTATTAACAGACCTATTTTTTGTATTCATATGAAGCAGACTTTGTTCAAAATCTTTTACGTGAAAAGAAAACACTTGCTGTGACCTTCAACTCGGCATTTAGATATACGACGTACTGTCAATTAACAATGGTGATTTCCATTCTTATGTCGATACGATATATCCCGTTGAGCTTGAAATAAAAGATACCACAAGGTCTAATACATTTGTTTCATATCTGGATCTTTTACTAGAAAGAGGCGTTAATGGTTATCTAACAGCAAACCTTTATTATAAACGTGATACCTTTAACTTTTAAATCGTCAACCTCCCTTACTTCTGCAGCAATATACCTTTATCACCTGCATACGGAATTTATATCTTTCAGTCGATTCGTTTGTTCTGCGTATGAACAATTTCTAAACGGCAAGTTATTGAAAAACAAGTTGATTAAGCAAGAATATCAGCAGTCTCATTTAAAGTCGTCATTTGTTTGTAAGTTCTTTGGTCAATACGATGACCTTGTCTGCAAATACTATTTATCATTGAGTCAAATGCTGACTTTTTTTCATACTGATTGTTAGGCTATTATTTACACACTGAGTTGTCCGATTTTTTTCCCCCGTTATTTCCCAATATTGAAAAGGAGCACACGGCGGGTGTGACCGGTCCGCAGGGGATGTTCACTCCTCCATGGAACCTGATCCCACCTCTGGTGTTTTGGAGGTCTGTGGTTGCTCGCTCATATTTTGTAATGCCTAATGAACTTTTGAGCTCCAATACTTTTCGTTATCTCCTCATGTATCATTTTGGTTAAAACGAGAGTTTCTCCTTCACAGGACCTTGGTGACATTTTATAAGGAAATAATGATTGACGGTATGATCGCTGTTACATGGAAAAAAATTATACATTGTACTTAAATTTGAAACTTAAAAAACAAAACCCTTGTAATGTATCTTTTTTGGAGTACTAATTTCAAAATTTATTTTGCATTCATGTTAAAGATACGATATACTAGTAGCTGTGCAAGTTTTAAAAATTTGCGAGATTCATTTTTTTTTTTACTGGAAAACATTATTATTCGAGTCGTTTTGATTTCAAGAAGAAAAAAGTCAAATTGTAGCACAAAATGTAATACTTATAATTAATTATTGAATATTAATGATCTTGAATACTGTTCGTTATCTTCATATTCCAAAAATCACTATTCAACATTTCACCTTTTCATATTTTTTTATATGATTTATTTTTAACCCCATTGGATCTAAATAACTTTGAATTATTATCGACATTTTGGAAACGAATATAAATATATCCTATACTATAAAAACACAATAAGCAATACCATTCTGTAGCTAGTGATTGTTTTGTTCAAGAAACAATTACAATATAGTTCTATTTTTACAGAATATGGTTTAGACAACAATTTCGGTTGTAATTTTAGGTTTGATCAGTACACATTGTTATAATTATTCTTTACCACCTCACTCAATCCCTTTATCAGAAGAAACTTACTGTAGTATATGTCTCAGAAAAATATTAAAGTAGTCTGCTTATTGCAATGTTTTTCTTCATTTATACTCTCATGTTTTAATGAAATGTATGGAGATAACCATGATAATGAACAGTATTCAAGCTCAAAGGTCCATTAAAAATGCAAAATTGGAGCAGAGCAAGCACGAGCCTCCAAAAAATCAGAGGTCACATATATATTCAAGCTTCTTTTTAATATTAATATTCAGAGTACTTGTGTGTACAATCAGAATGTTTTTTTAAAAATAGTTTTGCAAATAACCAACGACAACTAAATTTACAAGTTCAATTCTTATCGAAAAAGCAGCAGTCATTGATGTCAGAAAGCTTTGGCTTTAATTTATCGTAGGGAATGGTTGTATTTCAGGTTTAAAAGTCGCAAGATTTTATAATGTTGATTTTAGTAAAATTTTGTGATTTCAAATATTCCAAAAGCTCCTTGGAATTTTTAAGTATCCACATCTGATTTACACCACTTCTCGACTATACTATTGCACAGTATTCTTGGAGTTTCTCCTTTAATACTGTTAATAATCTTAGTGAGGAGTAAAGAAAGAGGCTTGGTAAAAGATTTACAGGAACCCGCTATGTATCTTTATCTGTAAGAATTTTTATGAAGTTTCGGTATCCAAAATAGATATATATTTGAATTCATATTGGTTGCTTGGGATATCAAAAATATTCAAAACTGACATATGATTTTGAAAATTCCCTCCTAAGTAAGGGAGCTATGAGTATAAGTTGTATTATCCCTTGTAGAATTAAATCCAAGAAATGACAATAGTAATGTAGTTTTAAATTAAAACTATTGAATTTCAGTTTGTTGTTTTTTTAAAGTCTGTACACAATGTCCAGAACCTGAAAGGGTTATCTTGTCAGCATTTACAATACCTATATCATTCTGTCGAATGCTGACTTTTTCACACTAACTGTTAGGCATTATTTTCTACTGAATTGTATACGGATTTTTTGTTCGTCCGATCGTGTAACAATGAGAGCATGACGCGTGTGACCAGTCGACATGGGATGCTTACTCCTCTATGTTACCCAATCCCACCTCTGATGTTTAAACAGTGTTCTGCTCCCGATTTATATTGTTTCACAGTTTTATTGAGTTTGATAACTGTTAACATCATTATAGATGAATGACATATTTCCAATCACCAGACACGATAAAGCAAGCAAAACAAAAATACCAGCATTGAGTTTATAATTTTGAAATCACTTTGAAAATTAATCTAGAATTTTTAGTCTGAAACATTCAGAATTTGATCAAATATTCTTGAAAATTTTCTAGAACATTCCTAAAAATATAGCCATGTACATAAATCATTAATGTCTCTAGATATTATTTTTGGTTATTATTTTTATTGCAGAAAGCCTTCATTGAATCTCTACTTGACTTATTTGAACAAGAGACAGAAGACATGATAGACGCCATTGAAGAAAGCAGGATGGAACTTCGGGGAACCATGCTGGATTTTGAAGACGAAACCGAACAACTGAGAGCCGAGTCTCGAATGCTTGGTATAAATAAATGTGATATCTTGTCTACTTCTGTTTACCAATGTAGAAGTATTGATGATGATATTTTTTTCTTGAAGCATTTAATTGCATTTAATTGCTACACTACCCATCTGAAGTCGAGAATTTCAAATAATTGATGTAGTTTTGCAATTCGGGTGTATTGATATTTACTCAGTCACGGACATTTCAATGTCGTAATGAAAACAATTATATTGACAGAACAACGACGAATTGAATACGAAAAGCAAGCGGTCGATAAGTATCTGGAAAAGAAAGGACGAAAAAGTCAAGCTTCCAGAGCCTCTTCTAGAATTTCAATCGTTAACGAAAGAGATGATGCTAGAAGTCGAGCAGCTGTGGTGGACTATATCCGGAAAAAGAAGGACAGGACCGGAAGTTCTCTCAGTGTTCACAGTAACCCGAGCATACATTCCCCTAACAATGAACGTCCTGTTAGCGTTATCAGTTCCAGAAGTTTACCCACACCCGTCATGTCACAGAAAACCATCGAAGAGGTAATGACATGGTCAGGAAGATATCTGTTATTTAAGCAAGAACCTAAACAAAAGTTCTCATAGCTTTCCCGCCAAAATGCCATTCCAAACTTCAGCATGAATACCTATTTTTTAATCAAGATTTTGCAATGTCATATTAGTTTAATTCTTTAATTCTCGAGGACTATATCATATGAAGAGTTTAAATTTGTTTTTGAACACTGGCATGACACAACACATATGCGTAAATGAATATTTCAAACATTAATTAAAACAACGAATGATCCTTTAGGAGACCGATTTGATAATGAAGAACATGGCGGCTGCGGACCATCAGATGGAGTATCAGAGACACCGTCACGCCGAGATGTTAGAGAAGAGGCGACAGGAACGGGCAGTCAAAAAGAAGACCACAGAAGAGAAGGCCTTGGAATTACTGGAGAAGGCCCTACTGGTGGACAAACAGTAAGTATACAGAGAGAACCTTAGAATTACTGGAGAAAGCCCTACTAGTGGACAAACAGTAAGTATACAGAGAATGCCTTAGAATTACTAGAGAAGGCCCTACTGGTGGACAAACAGTAAGTATACAGAGAAGGCTTCAGAATTACTGGAGAAGGCCCTACTGGTGGACAAACAGTAAGTATACAGAGAAGGCTTCAGAATTACTGGAGAAGGCCCTACTGGTGGACAAACAGTAAGTATACAACACAACCTCAAGGGACATCTTATCAGATATTCGACGATATCTAAAACAAACAGTTGCTCAAATGGATTTTGATCTAAAAATATTCTCTTTTTATTAGCTTTTTTATTCATTAATTCATTGACTCCCACAAAACCGTAGATATCGCATCTTGATTTTTCGAAAATAATTCTTTGTTTTTATGAGTTAAAGCGACTTAAGGACAGATGATACAAACAATTTTTTTTTTCTTTGGAGGAGACTTAATATCATGTCACATGTTTATAAAAGTGGATAATTCTTAGAATGTTTTCTCCTAAGAACTGGAAAATGAAGTTTTTAAAAAATAGACTTTTAATCTATAAAAGATGAATGGGATATACGAGGAAAACTCAAAATTTGAATTTATTCATTATAACGAACTGCAAAATCCTACTAGTCTTCTCTTTAGTACTGGCATTAATATTTTGTATGTTTCAACACCACTAGACCTAGTTTTGTTAGGACCCCTGAAGCTAGTCCCAAAGAACTAACTCTATAGAAATCATCTAAGCCCCTGGTATACTTCGTAACCTCTATAAAAATTACTCGTACACAAAGTTGATCATGTGATACAAGTCAAAACGAAGAATAATTATCGCAATATATACTGAACAATAGATGTTAATGAAAATTGTTTAACTTGAAAACAATGAGGATTTTAACCTTTTGGTACATATCAGGATATTCGATTTTCTTTTACAGTATGATCGACTATCTGGCTTTATATTTTCCGATATTTCTGCATTATGACTACCTGAAAATATTTTTACTTAAGCTTTCTCTTTTTCTAAGCGATTTCGTTAACATGTAAATAGGTTGAATGCCTTCTTTGTGCAAAAAAATAATGACATCTACAATACTTCAGGGAATATTCATCATTTCAATGTAAAATCAGCTAGAGACAATCATTTGTTACGAACACTAAGTGACAAAGCAAAAGTTTGCAATGGCCTGTGAGTGTAACATATTCTCTCCTCATCTGATGGAGAATTCAAATTAATAAAAACAGTTCAAACTCATTCTTTTAAACAAATGAACTTGATTGTAAAAAAAAATATTGATATATTTTTTTTAAATCTTTCAAGATTATTTAGGGTTAATGATAACAAGAGTGAGATTAAAAATTCATTGCTGTTGTCAACCGAACACAAGTTAAAGGAAGCTTAAACAAGTACGTGAAATAATAAATCCCCTGCTTTGTTCCTCTCATAAAATGTCAGACCAGTGTTCGGGAGAAACAGTTCCCATCATTAATTTTTAGTCATCAATATAAAGAATTGAAAGGGAAAGGTTTTGATCAACAAAAGAATCCAAACAATAGAAACAAACATAAGTAGCAAACTTTTGATAGACCAGGATCGATTATGCCCACCCTTATAATTCCGGAAACCATTCTTAATGCAAAATTGACAGAAACGAAGTCAATAAATTCTGGTGTTATTACAATAATTCTCTCCGAGAATTTTAGGCGACTATTGAATGTCTAAAACGGATCTTGCAAAGTATAAGGATGGAATTGTGTCGTCTTCAAAGAAACCTGACTGCATTACTTTCATGAAAAGACAGATACTCAGTAATCCTCATTAGAGAGGGAGATTGAAAAGTCCATTTCCGGTGTAATGGTTTTCAGTGACCCCAATTTCCAAGAAAAATATCAATGGGTTTTCTTAGAAAGTTGATTTGGAAGAAGTAATCCTAGCTAGCAAGAGCCATAGGAGAAAACGGGAGTATGGAACAAATGTGGGGAATCTATCTGCAACGTTGTCATATTTATGGCTTCTTAATCTCTCTGGGGTTAGAAAAGGGTTTCGTTAGCAATAATATGAATAAATAAACAAAAAAGGCAAGTTTGGTCCAAGCAGGGCTCATAGTGACTCATTTGGTAAATCTAGGTCAGATCAAGCATCCGAACCCAATCCAGTTGTGCACAATTCTTAAATACATGATACTAACACATGCAAGTATGGTCCAAGTAGAAATTATAGTTATTATAATAAGGATTGGAACTGCTAAAATACTTACCTGTAAAATGTAAGTCAAATCTAGCGTCTGAAGCAAGTCTGGTAGTGTACATCCCTACATGTAGATGCATCATCCTAGATGCAAGATATTGGTCATGGGAGGACTTATAGTTACTTGGAAGTGGAACTTCTCAAAAACATTAAATCTTGGTCGCTCATCTGATAATTGAAGGTGAGATCCAGCTCCTGAAGCAAATTTTGTAGTGTCCATCCCTAGAAGCAAGTTTTGTACAGGTGAGCTAAAAGTTCTTTGGATACTAAAAATCAATACATGTACACTGTACTTGGAGAGAAACATTACTTAGAAATTTAAGTACGGAGGTAACATCAGTAATCGGGCTCAAAAGTCCATTGAGACATAGTAGTTCAAATACAGGCCTCTAAAGCCATCTGAGTGTGGATCAGGTGCCATTGAGGAGAAAGCATCCCCTTTCGACCGGTCATATAAATTAACGTATCGCTAGCTGTCAATCACAACAAATTTTCAACCAATGAAATAATTTTATTTATTCTGCGCGATCAGAAAACACTTGCTCCGCCATATGCTCCGACAAACACTCGCATGAGCGAGCAGTCGGCAATGAAGAAATTGAACAAATAAGTCCAATTATCGTTAAAAGATTCAGTTTGGAAACGTGTAACACTGACGACAGGTATCCCGAAAGGGAATCATGGATGTTTTTGGACCGCGATGATTCGGGACGCCGATGTTTCGGGACCTGACAACACGTTTTAGGTCAATCGGGACTTCTAAATATTTTGGTCAGGAAATGAAATAAAACTTGTTTACTTGTTTTTTCATGTTTATACATTTATACTTTCTTAGATTGATAAAGATACACAAAAAATCGGTATTGAGTGTAAATAAATGATAAATCTATGTACAGTATCACAGGTGCTCGTGGAGATCCCCCCTTTTTAATATTAAAAAAAAATTCTGATTCTTCTTTCTTCATTTCCATTCTCTGACAACTTAATCTATATGTTTCTATTTGAAAATCACGGAAATATATCAATCATATGCAACTTCTATTCAGCTGTTTCACGTTTAACATGATTTTTTTTAATATTGAAACGGAAGGTTTTGAATAATCCTGAAAAATACAAGCACCTGTGCAATGATTTACAGACTGCTTGTCTTCGATCTTTTTAAATATATAACATGCATATACATACACATAAGAATATATCTAAACGTAAACTCAGGCCTGGGGACCATAAAACTTAAACAAAATCACTTTTGATCTCGGTCTCACTTTTACCAAAGGAAGATTTAGTGGAAAAGTGAGACTGTGATCAAAAGTGAGCTTGAAGTTTTATGGCCCCCAATTCTACATGTAACACTTCTACATACGTGCATATTTTACCTTCAAAATTATTGATCAAAAACGTGCATTTATTTTTAAAAGATAACTATAAGCTTTTTGAGTTAGTAATTTCAATTATCGTGCTTATTATAACTCAACAGTGTCTGATAGCTTTTTTTTTTTTTACCAGTGTTTATTCAATATGCATTATTATAAACTTTTACTTTTACGCATTTAAAAAAAAAAATTAAATCAGATTTAATCCAATAAAATGATTCTATTCTATCACTAAAAATTAACTTTTAATGATTACTAGTATTATTTATGGAGAACACCGTCAACATTTCAAAATTGTCAGAAATTATTGATAAAAATTAAATGACTTCATTTATTTTTATTGTAAAGAAATGTCATTACCGGTATTATATTCAATATCTCAAAAAAAAAAATGCTATATATGATTTAAGGAATTAGTCCAGACTGAAGTAATGAGGATATTTTTTTGTACAAAAAATTGTACTATAACATGGTTGTCCCATTTGTGAACTTTGTATATCCGGGTACATTAGATTTGAAATATATTTAAACTGACTACAATATATATTCTTAACCATGCAACTACTGCACATTTTTCAGAACTTAAAAGTAAAGAAGAAAGAAATAGAACCAACTTACAGATTAACTGCATGTGACAAACGTGCTGCTTCTGTTTTTCCAAAGTCAAATTTATAGAATTTTGTGGGACGACCATTTATTCTGGAATGGGGGGGGGAATTTTTTCCGAAATGTCAGATTAATAATTTTCATGCTCGGTGAAGGACCATTATTTATTTTTAATGGCAAATATTAATTATTTATTATCCTCTTCGCCTATGAAATTCTAACAAGCTGAAAAAATAAATAAATGAAATTAAAAAAAAAAGAAATAAAACACCGTCGACAACTCTTACGTGGGATGGGGTGGGGCCAGATTATTTATTTCCTTCCAGTAGAGGACAGATTTCATTTCCAAAATGACTCAGCTCCTTTATCGGCCCCCCTTTCAGAATTTATATCCAAGAAACTAAAAGCAAGTCTTTACGATGTCGCATGGGTTTTGTGTTATTGCAAATTTCAACATTTAGCAAATTGAATTAAAGGCCTTTGCTGTAATACATAATTTACCCAGCTTTGCAGTCGCAATAAGTTTCTGTAATTTGCTTTTTTTCCTTCGTCGACAGCTAACAGTATGATGGAAACAATGTTTGCAAAAGAACTCAGAAATAATGAGTAATTTTTGAATATTTGAGTGATTGAATATATATACCCATTGTAAAAGCATTTGCCCTTTGTTTTTGTCTAAAAGTGGGTTTTTATGGCAAATACTTTGCAACAAAATCACAGGAACTTCGGACAAGTCAACATTACTCGCAATGTTGATGATGTCGGAGCGCCATTGGAGTTATCTCCCATTGCGCGATGGGCGGGGTTTGGCGATACGTTAATTGCGGTGTGCTCCTTGTCATGATCGAGCGAATGAGAACATCCGTGGTCAATCAAGTGTGTAGATCATTGTCAGACGCTTGTAAAAAAAAATCTCCAGTCAGCATTCGACTTCTGATTTAAGAAATTTCTGATCTTGTATCGATCAGAAAATTTGAAGAAAAAAAATGTCTCCTATAAACGAGACTATTGATATCCTTGTTTATCAATTTGTTTATAAAGAGTGTGCTTCATTTTAGAAAATGATTTCTAATTATTTAGTCTGAATTCCTATGCATGTGCTTGTCAGAGTAGACTGTAGATGTTAACATGAGAAAATGATTGTCAGAATCAAATTAAAAATTCGAAAGGATTATGCACGTACATTCAAGATAGACACAGAAGTGCCGAAAAATACACTACTGCTACTGACAATTCTTTTGAATTTCATTACAGACTGGCAGCCAAGAAAGAAATACAGAACCGGAAGCTACAGGAACGTTTGGATGAAATGAAAAAAAAGAAGGAACGCAAAAGGATTCTCTTCACGTGCTACTTCAAGAGCTGACGACTTGGGCCACACGAACGAAGCTTTTGAAGACCTTGAAAAATACTAATTAAATCAAAAATGATACCGGCAAAGTGTTCAGTCCGGAAAACTTCAACAAACACATGTATCATCTCTAACTCTAAACTGCTGTCCATTATAGCTTGGGATTAGACTGATATAGGTCCCAACATAACAGCCTTACCTCAAAAAATTGACTGAACAGTTTGTGACTGTGATAAAATAAAAGAAGGAAATTTGCAATTCTACATTTAATTTATTTTTCAATAATGTTAATCATATAAGATGCCATTATCAGAGATAGTATTTTATTTTGACAAATTGTACATCTTTTTTAGAATGAAAAATAATTACTTTTGAAACTCAACAGGCTCTTGAAAAGTTTTCTTTAACTGCTTGATTTTAGTGACTTTTTAATGTTTTGAAATTCTACTGTTTAAGAGAACGAGAGAGAGAGAGAGAGAGTGCATTTAATAGATTTACCTAATTTTATTTTGTTGTGAATTGTCAGGTAATACGATGAGACATATCAATCGACTACTGTATATAGTAACATGCAGTTATAAACATCAATTTTCATATTTTGAGACATCAGAATTATTTGTTGAAAATGATTTGTTTGTAGTTGTAATACATTTTAGGAAAATCCATTATTTTCTTGTTTTTTTTTATTTCTCCACCATTCAAAAACGCAATATAAATGCACTTACTTTTTGACATGAACACAGATTTGAAGTTTTTAATGTTAATTTTTTTTGTAAAAAAAAAATCCATTACTAAACAATGCATGTATTTGCTGACAAGGTCGCTATATCGACCATAGATCTTATGAAATGAATACTTTAAACAAGATTGCTGATATATATTCTTAATTCATCAACTTGTTTGTCAGTAATTTACCCCGTTTTAGAAATTGAACATTCGTAGAGCATGTTCTTGTATATCGAATCAATTGAGATATATAAACCCTGTATGCAGGTGATGAAGATATATTGCTGCATAAGTAAGGGAAGTTGACGATTGAAATGTCAAAGTAATCACGTTTATCATAAAGCTCGGTTGTTAGATAACCATTTATAGCATCTTTTTCTAGATGATTCAAATATGAAACAGATATGTCAGAATCTATGATATCTTTTATTTCAAGCTCACCGAGATACTAGTATATCGTGTCGACATAAGAATGGAAATAACTGTTGCCGATAACGGGGCACAATTGGTACCCATGGGAATTCCAATAGATTGTAGAACTTTCATCTAAACACGCACTGTAGATAATATCGGTTAAAGATTTTATATCCAGTAAAAAAAAGTTCTGAATGATGGAATAGGCATGAAGAACTTTTCACTTTAAAATTTCAATTTTAGAATTGTATGCTCCGATGCTCGGTCATACTATGAACTTTCACTGCTAAATTTATTTTACAAATAAGTTGCAACATTTCACCTAGAGGGGTAAATATAGTTAGGTGAAACAATGTAAATACATGCAAAAGAACGAATAAAAATGACATTTTTTTTACTTCGACATACTTACCGCGATGCCAAGTTTCATGCTTTATAATATGCACTTGCCACTGTGAGGTTTTTAAGCAGAAAACAACACAGGAAACGTGAAATTAAACATTAATGTAGATGTTCTACCTGTAATATTAATTGATATAGCCAAAATAGGCTACGTTTTCTTTTTCAAAACATTAATATGTAGCTGGGAAGATTGGAACCTTTTTGACATAAAAAAGCTTTTGATTATGTTCACGATCTATGGTATCAACATAAAATTTTCTTGGTGCAGAAAAGTAATACAATTACTAATTATTGGTAAGTGGTCAACAGTTTATGTGAGAGCAATAAATTTATATAGCTTAGATAATGGAATGATCGATCAATTAAATTCAATCCATCATTTTAATGGCTGGGATTACTTAAGAAATGGCATTGGTCTGTAATATAACTTCAACTCGATCAGATCTGAACCATGGATAGAGTCTTATTGTAAAATAATAAAATAATTGATCCATCAATAGAAGTCACCAAAAAATATAATAAATTTTAAAACCATTTACTGAATCATGGCTACAGTGACAGCTAACTGAAAAAGCTTCATTAAAGTTCTGTCCAGTTTACTGGAGGTATCATGGTTAAAGTCAAATCTACAGCTATCAAAAAGGTAACTCATCCAGAGTCCTGCAAAAGGCCTCTCTTGTTGCAATCAAAAATAGAATTGTTGGTAACAGTGGAAGAACTTGCCACAAGGAATACTCAAATAAAACATAAAAGCGCTAGCACCAAATATTCAAAAGTTATGGTCAAGGTTTTGTTTATTAAAAATGGTAAATTTGCAAAAACAAAATACAAAAATATTTGTATGCAAGGAAAGTTCTAGCCATGAAATGTACTTTGAAGTAGAAAGCGCAAACAGATTTTGCAAAACTAAGTCAAAACAAGTCCAAGGTAAAGAGGTCAAATATAAAACCAAATCAGAGGTCTTATATGGTACCCAATGGTCTGTGTTAAAAGAAAACAAATGTGAAATATGAAGGCCATAGCTGTGTCTAAACAAAAATTATGGGCGAGGTTCAAGTTTTTAAAAGAACACAAAGAGAGAAGACATAACAGTATGGTATATTGTGAATTAGGTAAATTGCCTCTTGAATTGGTCTTTGAAAAAGAAAATCTTTAAATACTGGTTAAAATTAAGAAATAGTGACAATTTTCTTCAAGCATTTCTACAAGAAAGGTTAGAAAATAATGATGACTGGATTGTAAATATTAAGAATGAATTTTATAGGCTTGGTTTAGTAGAACTATTCGATAGCAATTGTATAAATAGTAACACAATTGATATTTTATATCAGAGAATGTGTGATAGAATTGTATCCAAAACATTATGTCAGATTTAAAATAAATCACCAAAATGTCATAATTTATCAACACCTGGTAGATAATTTTACCCTTCAGTCTTATTTATGTAAACCAATACATCTAAAATATAGAGTAACAATTACCAGATTGAAGACTATCTGAAAGTGGGGGGCTAACTTAATGATTGAACAAGGAAGATATAATAAAACTTTTCAAATAACATAACATGTAGTCTCTGTCAAAATTAGGTAACATAGAAGATATTCCATTTTGTGTTAAAATGTCCACATTACAACACATTCGATGAAAAAAATAATTATTATAATCCTACTACTCCCGAAACCAATATACGTTTTCAATTTATTTGAATCAAATTTCAGCTAGAGTCAGTACACAGAATATAAAAGAATTATGTAATTTAGGAAAATTTTTGCAATTAGCGAATGCCTTAAGAACAGCATCTTTATCAATTTTATAGATTATCAGAAATATTATATGCTTTGTACATGTACGTTGTATGTTTATTCCATTATTGCACGTGTTAAGATGTATGTATATTTCATTATTATACATGTACATGTGTTATGTCTATGAGATGTATGTCTCTCGACTTCAATAAAACTGAAACTGAACTGAAACTGTGTCCATACAACAATTAAAACTAACTGTAATTACTGAACACTGTTATACCACTAATTTAATTATCAAATGATTCTTATAGAAACACTCTTCACACCTTAAAGATAATCAAAGAGGAATGTACTTAAATTTTGTATCAAATCATATGCTCGATTCTATTTGTCTGGCTGCAAGACAACTTAGATTTTTTTTAACTTGACAGATTTTTCTCTCTTTTAAATGCATATATACTTAAAAAACGAATATTCGAATCATAAATTCATATTTGAATATCACCTCATCGAATGAATATTCGAATATTTGTTGACATCCCTACTATATTATGTATATATTTGCTAAGCCCCCCTAGCACCCCCCCTTCCCCTCCGGTTCTGACGCCTATGTTGTCCATACGTCCCTATCACGCAAACCCCAAGACACTTTATTGGGGTATCCCTTAAATAAGGTATCTAAATACATTATTCATTGGTTTGGCAGAAAAAGTATAAGGATGACTAATTAGGTTTTTTCCTTCATAATTTTTAATCAAAAATTAATAACCAATATTATATATTTTGAGAGTGACAAACTACATGTATATCACATTCATTGTATGAGATTCTAAGGAAAGAAAAATAATCTTTAAAATAATCTTTTATTGTTTAAAGTCATAGATCTTAATCAAAGAAAGAGAGAAAAAAGGAACACAAAATAGAGAAAAAAAACAGTCAAAATTTAATGAAACACTTTCCATCTCATGAGAAACTGAATGTTTCTTTTATATTAGAAATAACTTGATGAGGCATGTCATTGAGTGTCATGCTTGAAAATACTGATAATAATGCAATAAATAAATAAATACAGGTGTGTTACTTTTGTGTACATACATGTATATCAGCAATAATGGTACATGTATATACTAGTATTAGAAACAATTTGTCCTCCTCAGCCTTACAACTCTCTCAAAAGCTCAAGCTGGATTTCTAGAACAATTCATTATCAACATTGTGATTTCATTAACCTCATCCTTTTGATGTTGTTTCTCTTGCTACGGATTTTCTATTTTTATTACTGATATTATCTTTAGTTGTGATTTTATCTTTAGTTGAGTGTGGGATTACACTTTTAGAGGGACGAGCTGCTAAATTTGTTGGCTTCTTTTTCCGTGAATTCCCAGTAGTTGCTGACTTGGTAACTTTTAAACTCAGTTTGTTTGGTATATGTGGTGATGTGAAGACTTTCATTGTTGATGTTGGGGCTGGGCTAGTCTGTGTTGATACGTCATGCACAGGAGCATTGAAAAAATAGAGCTGAAATAAAAAAAAATAATGATATAATCCAAGCATTTTTTAATTTGCTGCTGTTTGTGGCTCACTTTTATTGTAAATAACTCTTTAGTGCATGATAACTTATCATAGCAAATCCTCACAGATGTGTGTTGATCAATACGAAATATTTCTGAATATCTTTTCATATATCAGTGGAAAACAATATATTTGAAAACAGCTTATAGCGACAAAAGTGATACTTTATCGCTAGCATGTAGTAATATTAGAATAAAAAATAGGGAAAAAGTGTGTCAACCATGGATTTAGAAAACGAAAATGGGGAGGGGAGCAGCCCCCATGTGTCTGTGACATCATTTACAAACATGGTTTCTCTTGCTGCTATAGCATGATAATTTATCTTCAATGGTTACCTTAAAGCCTACAGCCAGTGATGTGTGGCACAATAAAATGAGTATTATAACAAGCCAGGCAGTTTTCTTTGTTTCCTCTCGAAATGCAGGCCACAGAGTGAGGGCCAAGACTCCACCCGACAAACCAGCTCCAACCAGCACCAGAGTCCACTGCAGCCAACCAAAGGGAACCACCCATAATATCTACAGCAAAACAGAAAAATGTGTGCTAAAAGATTCCTCACCAACCACTCAAATTCAACCACCTGTAATATCTATTATTATCTATAGGAAAAATGGTGCTAAAAGAATCTTAGCTGCTCATATGAAACTACCAAAAATACAGGTTTCTAAAAATGTTAGTGGGCTATCCTTAGTGGTGTCTGCACCACTGTACAATGAGAATTGTCCTCAAAAAACATTCCAGGTTTAATAAACATTCTTACTGAGATTGGAATATAAATGGCTAGAGAGTATCCATATATACAAAGAATCTCCAGGAATGTGTAATTTGCTTTGCTGCCTTTCCACCATAGAAAACCAAATAATGCTGCAGGAATAACCCACCAATAACTGAAAATGGCTGTTGCAGCAAATGTTACTGAAAAAAAATATGGGTAAATTTTTACAATTACTGAGGTTTGCAGGATGTAATTACTGGTAATTAAGAATATTTTGTACAAGAATCACATGATATCAGTACATGTACTTGTAATAAAATATCCAAAAGAATAATAATTTTTATCACAACTAGTATCTGTACAGTAAAACTCGGTTATAACAAGTGACTGGGACCTTTGAAATCACTTCGCTATATCCGTAATCCGTTATATCCATACAAGGGACTTGTTAAATTTGTGTGGTTGGGGATACAAGATCACTTCGCTATATCTCTGTGATAATATGCACTATCCGTGTTCCTTCTAAATGAGTTTTACTGTATGGCATATACATGAACTTTGAACTTTACACTGAATATTAACCAAGTAAATTCATTACATTATTGTAAACGTAATTTATCAAGTCAAAGTTGAATTAAATTTCTACTCTGTTGTTTTGATCATTAAAGCATACAGATACACTGACATACCTTTGTGAAAATCATATTTCCACTTAAATCCTTTTCCTTCTGTGGTGAGATAATTTGCAAGGTTTCCAGCTATGGCTGTTGTGAAGACAAGTGTTGTACAAATCCAAAAAGGTCCTGTAAAAGTAGCACTGCTATGAAGCATGGTACATGTACATGTATATAAATGCACTCAGCTAGAAATAAGTGCAGTATAATATTATAAGAAATGTACAGTACATTATGTATGTACAGTAAAACACAGTTATTGAGAACACTTTTAAAACTGTTAAACAAGACAAAATAACATTAAAAAATTCCGTTCCGATGAAAAATCGTCCGGATACTGAAGCGTCCGGATATCTGGCGTCCTGATATCTGATGATCCACTGTATAAAATTTTTTGAATGGAATGCAGAACACACTAAAACATACCATACAGATCGGGATTAGGTCTGATGGTGGACTGTAGGTAATTAGACCCAGGTCTGGGGAGCATAGAACCGGCGATACGGTACAAAACCTGTGTCGTCTCCACGTCAAAGAACTGCTGGTAATACTCAAATGTCCAGAACGATTTACCCCCTTGTTTGACTTCATCTTTAATCAGCTTTGAAATACAAGTAAAATGTAAATATATTAATCACACTGAGTACCCAGTACTTTCAAATATACTGAGGTATAAAAACATTCCATTAAGTTTTTCTAAGAGTTCACAAGAAGGTCATAAGAAGTAATTTGTTGCACTGTGAGTAAATTAAATTTGAATTAAACTAGAAATATGTCCATAGAACATGAATGCCCCGCTGAGGGTATATTAGTAAAGCAACATGAAAATTTGTATTAGTGTACGACATTTGATCAGAATATCTTTAAAAATGATGCAGTTGAATTGCTTACATTAGTATGTATCAACATATGAAGTTTGACACTAATTTCATTAAGTGAGGTCAAGGTCAAAGGAAATGCCAAGGTCAAAAATGTTGATGCAGTTGAATTGCTCTCATCAATATGTAACAGCATATGAAGTTTGATAAAAATATCTTGAATGGTATCTTCAAAACTGAGCGAAACACTAATTAAAGATAAGTGAGGTCAAGGTCAAAGGAAAGGTCAAGGACGAAATGTTGATGCAGTTGAATTGCTCTCATCAATATGTAACAGCATATGAAGTTTGATAAAAATATCTTGTATGGTATCTTCAAAACTGAGCGAAACACTAATTAAAGATAAGTGAGGTCAAGGTCAAAGGAAAGGTCAATGACAAAAATGTTGATGCAGTTGAATAGCTCTCATCAGTATGTATCAACATGTGAAGTTTGATAACACCATCTTAAATGGTATGTTTAAAACTGAGCTAAACACTTATTTAAGAAAAGTGAAGTCAAGGTCAAAGGAAAGGTCAAGGTCAAAAAATGTTGATGCAGTTGCATAACTCTTATCAATATCTATCATCATATGAAGTTTGATGAAAATATCTTGAATAGTTTCTTTGAAACTTAGCTTTGAACAGGGCTAAATGCAAAGTGTGACGGAAGGACAGACAAAAGGACAGAAGGACGGAAGATGGACATAACAAACACTATATGCCCCAGCCATATTCATAGTGGGGCATAACAAATTGGTATTATTGAATTAAACTCTCCATGCGAACATCAGACCATAGGGTTGATAACAGGATTACTGGAGTTTCCTACCTGAGTTTTGTCATACACCTCGTCTTCATCAGACTCCGCTGTGGGAGGGAAGTCCGAGAATGTGTGAGTCTGCACCTTACCCTTGTCGTTAATGTATGGGTCATGCGAAATATCTGTAAGGAAAATGATGTTCCTTTCATTATATCAATAATCAGTGTTTATATTCATTCATCTACTATATTAAGATGGATTTCTTTACCTATTATTTATAAATTAAACTATTTATTATGATTAATAATGTACTCTAATTATTTTCAGCAACTACAATACATTTTAGATACCTTGAAACTGCAAATCATCAGTAATTTTCTTGTGTTCCTAAAAAAAATTGTCAGCAAAGTTATTTTATTCATGACAGAATATTTAAAAAATAAATACAATGAAGCGAAATGGAATGTTTAATTGAGCTTTCTTTAGAACACTGATCGCTATTTAATGACACGCTTTTTTCTTTACATAAGTAAAAAGCAACCAAATGTTAATTCGAATACCTGTAAACAGGTACATGTATCTCACAAATATAACAGCGAATCAAACTGGCAAATGTAAATCTGCATTTCAGTGAGAGTGTGGTGTCCACAAATATTAAAACAAATATTTACTTTTCATTTCTAAAAAAAATCATGTGTGTCATAATGTAGCATCTGACACTCAATAAGTACTTTCTATTGAAATGAAAATTTTTACCACATCAATGGGCTTTATTCATTAAGCCTTTAAAGATACTACTCTTTTGCAGGGCAAATTACCGTAATAAAGTTTCAACTTTGGGAAAGTTTTTGTTGATAGATAATTAAATTACATATATCAAACAATTGCTTTTCTGTCATATTTTACCAAAATATATCATTTTGCACAGCAGTAGCACCACAGTTATTGTGAAAGGGTCTATTGTAAATAAAAAATACTGCACAATTTAGCAGGTCCACTACAATCACTAGATTTAGCTACGTAGGTAGAATTACCTATGTAGCTTTATTTACCTACCTCAGGTAGCTTTATTTAGCTATTTCAATGAAACTTTTCACAATTTTTCTTTTTTAATTATGAAAAAGAGACAAAAAATCGCAATTAAATGACTTATTAAATATTAATACTATGGGGGTTTAAAAAACAATCCAACAGCAGAGTTAGTTTATACATTGCAGTATAAAGACAATTTGGAGCAAAACATGTAATTCCATTGTTTGGTTAACTGTCCTTTACTTGCATTGTGTGCGATGAGGCATGACATAATGAGCACAAAATTTCTTGTACGATTACTTCACATTGTGAAACTATGTAAAATTGCTGAATAAAAATTTTGTCGTATTACCGACCTATTATCACATTAACCAGAACTGGACTTCTTTGTCATTTCATTCATGGAGTAACTGTTCTAACTGTCATACATAGCCCCAAAACTTTCAGAACTTTGATTTCAATTGCGCAGAAAAAGACAATTCTTCAAGAGTGATTTTTACATGAATTGTTTTCAGATGTTAGTTCAAAATTGAAAATTATCACTGCATCAAAATGACATTTTATGCACATCCTGAGAAAAAATGCTTTTTTATATAAATAAATATTTGGTAGCTAAATAAAGCTACCTCAGGTAGGTAACTAAAGCTTAGTACGTAAATCAAGCTACGTAGCTAAATCTAGTGATTGTACCAGACCTGTTTAGTTCGCATTATCTCTGATCTTGTGAAAATCGTTTAGTAATCAACCTATTCAAACACTGAACAGGCAACCATAAAGGTCATTCAGACGAAAACAAAGATGATTTGTTCTCGGGATTTTCAAGAAGATTTTTTTTCAATCCAATATTTTCCTTATTTTAAAATCCCAATGTTCTTTCTAAAGGTAGACAGAGGAAATTCGAGTAAATGAACTTAAACGATCTTCTGATAAAGTGTTTTATATGCCCAAGAAGTATCAGACAGAGTTAAAAGCGTAGAATTATTTTTTAATCCTTTGTCAAACTTAGATTTGTATGTTGTCATTAACTTTGTTACCTCAAGTCTTTCCACGTCGATGTTTACGTCGGCCATTTTGGTTTGTGTAAAAGTAGTAACAACAAGAGGCCTACGAGCCACAGCGCTCACCTGAGTAGTTCATCACCCGATTTTCCCGAATGGGGCTCCGACCTTTCGCTGAAGGTCATGAATATGACGATTTGAACATTTAGAAACTTCACTATATTAGAAAACTTAATTTCATATAGTTTCAGCTCTTCTAGTTTACTTTAGGCGAAAATATGTATTTAAATTTACATTTAATACACTTAAATATAGGAAATAACCCCACTTTTTGTGAAAATCTTGAATGCTGCGAATTTGTAACCAAGGAAACCATCTTGGATTTTGGACGTAGCATTAAATATTTATGTCTCCATACGTAGCGGCTAGGTTAGCTCTCCGTTCAAGAGCGTATTTTCCTATAACGTAGCAGCTACGCTGTTGAACGCAGCCCTGTACGTGGTTTTTTGAGAAGAGGATTTGTGTGAAAATTTTCCTATATATGCCTATTTAAATGTAAATTTTTGATTCCCTAGTCTGGCTCTATCCATTCCCTGGATGTCATGATTTGAACAATTTAGAATCTACAGTACACTACCCTATGAGGCTTCATTTTCACATATATTTCATTTTTTGTGACTCAGTGGTTCATGTGAAGAATACTTTTAAAGATTTGTCAATTTTATTTCAATATAAAACTTTGATTCCCTTTTGTGGCCCCAACCTAGCACTTAGGGCCTTGATGCAACAATTTTAGACTTTTTACACTACTTAAGGATGTACAACACACCTACCCCAAAAAATTCCTGTCGTTTAATTTTCGTTATTTTTGTATATGTAGTACATAACTATATCTACTGCATGTATGCATATTTTGGACAAAATCGTTCGAGTGGTTTTTGGACAGGAACTTCCGAAAGTTACCCCCCTTTCGTTGTTTACAAGGAATGAAAATTTTTTATCAATGAACTACTTAAACCTTGATTTTCAAAAAAAACAGGTTAGATATAAATGTCAAATTTTATTGCCTTATTCCTTTAACCATTTAACACTAAGATATAGTCATCTTTTTGATATACATATCATCAAAACAATTTTTAAAGACCTTAAACTGAAAAACTGTGAATTTTCTAGGCCTTGAAAATTGCGTATTTTTCAAATTCAAATTTTTTTTGTGAAAAAACCTGTCGTTTAATTTTGGTAAAAAAGTTTCTTTAGGTAGCTGGTAGTAAAAATAATCTTCATAACTTTTTGTATAATTTTTATACGACCAGTTTTGATTTAATAGCGGAAAATTACCCCCTCCCCCTTTCTCAATAAATCACGTTCCCGCGCGTCTTTCAGACGGGGGTCGATCACTTTGATATAAGAATCTACAAATACACATTAAAAAAATTAAATTGGAATATTGCTTTTGCTTCAAAAATATATTAACTTAAAAATTTAAAAGTTCTCATATGTAAAGCGTATTTAAATGTAGATTTTTAGGCAATTTTTGAATACCCCTGTCACCCCCACGCCCTTCTTTTTTGCGTCGCAGACCATTAGCGTTTGACGAAACGTCGTTTACAGTGCAAATATACTGGTATTTCGTCAAGAATCCCGGATATGCATTATTTTTTAAATTCAAGAATGCAGAATAAATATTGACTACTCTTTTTATATGTATCAGGAAAAAATTACTAAAAGATTTTAGTGTTTAGTCCATATACATGTACGTATGCGTTATGCATTCCATATCACATGAAACCTGGATACGAATTCAAGTTTTGCTGAACTTGAATATGTTGATTCTTAATTTTATTTCTTTAATTTTGTTCATTAAAAAATGGTGTATGTTCAACTCTCCTGTGATATAAATGGAATAATTGTAGTTTCTTTCATGTCATTATTTCAAACGAGACAGTATGTGGCCGTGGGGATACATCGACATTTGCATTAGATGTACATATACACCCCTCATGATATTGTACGCATTTCTTTCAATGTCGTCGCTTCTACAGTTAAAATGAAAATTTTCAAATCCACATTAACATCAAAATATCAATAATTAAACTCTTCATCTATTTCAATTTATATCAAATCGCACATTGATATTTTTTAAAATCTTATAGGCTACGTTTTGTTTTGATTCGAGGAAATGCGAACCGACATTGTTGACAGAAAGTCAAAGTTACGATTTGCTGCAGTAGGATATTCATAAATGCAGATAATTTCAGTAGGCCTACAAGTGAACAATTCTTTTCAATTCTATACTTACATTGTGTATATGAGGTCTATAGTATTTAATTCTCGGATTTATCAGGTCTTGCTGTAAATGTATCTGATTCTGTGGAAAACCGTGAATAAAGGGAGGAAAATAAACATCTCCTACATTTTCAGAGTTGTTCCTCTTTGATCAGTAAGGGTCTGAGAACAACATCGATTTTACATTGTAAAAAGTTTTTTGTTTCTTTATTATTGTTTTATTTAATTAAAGAAGAAAAACAATATTTATATCGTGTATGCACAAATTGTAATGAAGACCATTAATCGGAATGTTTTATAGCCAATTGTACATAATGAGAATTTCGGCAATGTAAAACAAAATTTTCAGAATAAAAAAAATGCTGCGCTTTGATCAAAAATACAATTTATTGTATATGAAATGAAATGAAATAAACATTAAGGGATGGTATTTTATGTCTTTTTTTACGGAGTTTAATCGGGTTAATTAAAAAATACTTTTGGATTGAGTTTTCACAGCCAAGCCCCATATCCCAATTTTCTTTCATGGTATATACAATCGTTTTATTCGTCGTTTTGACGCTTTATTTTTGACGTTAAATTTGACGTCACGTCAAACGTTCAATTGAAATCGCAAGAGTTATCTCCCCCAGTGTGTTGTACGTCTTTAAGGACTAGCTTTCATTTTGTTTTTGTCTTCATCTCATAAGGGAACTACATGTAAACCCTTAATTTTAACAAATTTAATTCCCTTCACTTCTATAAAAGTTTGGTTAAAATAGGCTAAATGGTTCTTGAGAAAAAGCTGAAAATACCACAGTGAAATTAAGTTTACAAACAGACTGACAGACAGAAGGATGGATGGATGACAGGTGATCAGAAATGCTCAATTTGAGCTTTCAGCTCAGGTGAGCTAAAAAAGCCAAGAAGCAAGCAAATTATCATCCTAGGTAGGATTAATTTTTAAATCGTATGTACTCTGAGGTTGATATTTTTAAAAATGCTTGAGTTTCTGATTGACAATATTAGTTACAAGAGGCAAATAAGGGAGACAGGAACAGATAATTGGAATTAAGAACATGCATGCATGCATGAAATGGAAACATTTTTTTTTTTCATAACATTTTATGTGAATTATTCTGCATAGATTTCCATTTTATCTGTGAAAACTCTTTGAAAGTTAGGTATATTGATTTCTTGATATTTCAATCAGAATGTAAATTTTGCCTACCGAGCGAAAGGTCAGGAGCTATAAAGAGGCCTAATATGCATGTCAATCTTCTGCGTCTGTCTTTGTGTCTGGTGTCAGTGGACGGGGACTATCGAAATTGACATGGCAGTAAAAGGCTTCAGTTGGAGTATGTACCTGGTCTTAAAATAATTCACATTAAATATTATGAAAAAAAATGTTTCCTTTTCATGCATGTTCTTTATTCCAATTATCTGTTCCTGTCTCCCTTATTTGCCTCTTGTAACACCACCCCCACCACCCCATAAAAAAGGGCAGAATTAACTTCTTTAACATCCCTGTCTGATTTCTCAAGCAAGATTCATGGTTTTCTTAATTAATTTTCTCTTGTCTACGGTATTGAAATTGAAATAAACAAGAGATGTTCTTAAAAATACTTTCAGAACAATCTTCAAATTGGATTTCAATTTTTCAAACAACTGGCATAATATCTATAAAAAAAAAAAAATTGGGCGATCGTATTTCCAAAACATGAACTTGACCTAGATATTTGATCACTTTGATTACTAAATTTCATTTTATGTGCAAACTCTGCAAAGAAAAGTTAATCTGCAAATTGAAAATTTTTTCTAATAAATGACATGTCACTTTTTAAAATGACTGAGTCGATTTAAAAATATATTAAACACTACGTCTCTGACATTTTGCCGCTAACCGTTATTCAGTGCAGTGACTATCCACGCTTCAAATTGCATGGAAACTGCAAATAAATGTTTTGTCAACTGTGATTGGGGCATATTTACTCTATCAAAAATTGACGTTTTGAAAGGCTTGTAAAAAATTTGTTGACATTTCTTTTATTTTTTCAGTGACCATAAATAAGCTATCGGCGAGCCTCTACAGTATCGGCGGGAGAAACAAAAATAAAACTTGAAGAAACTTTTATTTTTATTTCATTTTAGCCAAAATTAGGGTCGGCGCTCCCGTAAAACGGTAAATAAAAAAATGTTGGCCTAATATTTGCTTCCCTAACATAATACTTGAAGGAAAACATTCATATTGCGAACTCGCTATTATGTTTATACAAATTCGTTATACGGATATAACGAATTACGGATATAGCGAATTAAATTCACAGGTCCCCAGGACTTCGCTATAACCGAGTTTTACTGTAAACAGAATGTAACTTCTAACGTCTTTTTAGCCTTTGAAAAGAAAATGTCAAAATGTATATCTTGATAAGCAATTCTGCAATCGATTGTCATCCCTAAAAGAAATATATATCAACATAATCAAATATTTATAACTGCATTTATTTAAGGTAAATTCAACATTTTTTCACACAATTTAGAGTCCACATAATACATGTTTTCAGTTCTTCGTGTCTTTCCTGAATGTAAGCTGAGGTCTGGAAAATAAATGCCTGGGAGGAAGATCCAGATAATCCAGGCCTTGGTCATTCCTCTTCTGGTGAAGCACCTTCATTCGATGATACTTGAAAAGAAAAAAAACATAAAGTTCTATATTTTATAGTTTTCATACATTTTTTAATTATACTATAATGTATTTTTAGTCACATTAGAAGTATCTCATCTGCTAAACCTAAAGTTAATTACAATTTGTTTAACTGGCTTGGGGAACAAGACCTATTGAGTGACAAGACCATTTATGTGTTCCACAAGTCAGCTTATGCTTTTCTAGTTTTGTAAAGTAGAATCTTGTTCATCCAGATGAAAATAATCCGTACCTAGCATGGTGTGAGAGCCCTGAAGTTTTATCGGAATGGCTTAATCACAGTAAAAAACAATAGAAACCAGAACTGTCCAAACGGGACAAAATACCCCCCGCTGGGTTTTTCAGAAGTAAGTTTTTCCATAAGAAAGATATGGACCTGACACGAATTATGAAATTTTTCTTCCAGTGACCTTGAACTTCCCCAAATGACTTGGGTCAAGGTCATGACACACCCTTGGGTTATGGGCAATCTTTGTGTGAAATGAGAACCTACCAAGTTTATCCATAAGAAAGATATGGACCGGACACGAATTATGAAATTTTTCTTCCAGTGACCTTGAACTTCCCCAAATGACCTTGGGTCAAGGTCATGACACACCCTTGGGCTATGGGCAATCTTTGTGTGAAATGAGAACCTACCAAGTTTATCCATAAGAAAGATATGGACCGGACACGAATTATGAAATTTTTCTTCCAGTGACCTTGAACTTCCACAAATGACCTTGGGTCAAGGTCATGACACACCCTTAGGTCATGGGCAATCTTTGTGTGGAGTAGTAGATTCTAATGTCCCTCTGTATGGAAGATATGAACCGGACACGTTTGCACAGACAGACGGACGGACGGATAGACGGACAGACGGACAAGGTGATTCCTATATACCCCCCCAAACTTCGTTTGCGGGGGGTATAATTAAAGAAAAAGTGAGCAAGCTCTCATACCCCATGCTCCCCCAAAAGTCGAAGTGCTAAAATTCCCAGAAAAAATAAAGGAATCAGAATTTCCTGGTAATATGCACATCTACACATTGTGTCCTAAATATCTGCAAAGTTTGACAAAATTGTGTTCAGCAGTTTATGAGGAGTTGCGCTGACAAACTGTTCATCTCTATATTCAAAATATGGTCCAAAATCTAAGTTTGTAAAAGCAGAGCTGTGAAATTCCCGGAAAAATTATAAAGGAACACCACGAAAGTCTGAATTTTACTTAATGATACGAATTGAGGTTTTGTTTGATGAAGTACACCTTTTGTCCTGACCAGGAATATTCTAGTAATGACACGAGTTTGATCTCCATTGGGAGGAAGAATGTTTAAATTAAAATCAATTTCCATGTAGAGAGACTATGCACTATAACCTTTTTTTTATTATGGATTCATAGCCAATTTTTCATCTCTCTCAACTTACCATATTAACGAAGATTCTTTCAGTTTACTGATACAAAAGTCTATCTTACAGTGTTGACCTGAAAATCTTAGTCCAAAGTCTTGTTGTTATTTACAAAATTTATTTAAATAAATACAGGAACTGATTTTTGAAGTTTTTCCCTCTTCAAAAACTCATACTTCGATTACAAGCTCAAAATAAAGGCCAAAACATTTCTATATAAACAAAATACTCTTCAATCATTTTGCTGAAAATCAAAATCTGCATTGATTTGAAAATCAGGGAGTAAATACACTTTGGGGTAAAAAATTATCTGGAGCTCTGGTACAGTGGTTTATAAGGAGTTGCGCTGACAAAAGAACAGGACTGACGGACTGACTACTGACGGGTCAAAAACATAATATCTCACGCAACTTGTTGCATGGGGTATAAAAACTTACCGTTTTATATCTTGTCTCACATTCCCTCATATCCTGAAGCTCCTTATAGCATTCCTCATACTCTAAAGGTCTGCCCACTTCAAAAGCACATTTGAAAAAATCTTTGTAAAAAGTCAAACAGGGCTGATGGTATCCAATATGGTGAAGCAGACCTATTCTAAAGTATTGGCGAAATGGGTGGGGAACTTGAAAAACTGGGTACAATCCATTGATCATATATCTGGAAGAAAAAAATGAAACAATTAAATAGTCAAGCAGTTTAAGAAATGAGAGTATAACTCAGATTGTAAAAGGACGGAGATTTGAAATTTTTAATGGGAGTTAACAAATTTGGTATGATAGAGCGGAAAAATATATTCAGATAATGTGGTGTCAAACCGTGTCATATAATTTTTCTGGGACACTTTAAATATAGCTTGAACTCAACTTTCTAGGAAACTTGAAGTCCTGGGACTCAAGTTAGCAAAATAAATCCTAGTGAGAATTCTGGTGAGCCCCCCAATGATCAAAAGACTTGCTTACATAAACATTAAGTACACAGTGTTGAGAAGATGGGACAAACCTCTCAGAGTGAACAGATTATTGCAATGAAATGACCCAATCTAATTAAAATTAGATCTTTCATCGGTTCCAGTTTGATCGCAATCAAAGATCAAAGATCTAATTTTAATTAGATTGGAAATTACCTGACTTTTTTATTTTAATAAGATTGGAAATTACCTGAACTTGATGTACCGTGTTGTGTGGTAGGACTATAAGGAACTGGGACACTGATTTTATTAAAGCTCATATTTTACAAAATTTCCTAAATAATGTCATGACATACTTGTTGTTAGAGCATTTTCACATTGAAATTAGCTGCAGAACTGTAGCTCTCTGAAAAATTATATTGACAGACCGGAGAGCTACAGTGCCACCCAATGAAAAAACTGTATATATTTATTGCGCACAAAATTTTGTTCATTTAATTCAGAGTTCAAACCTGACCATGTTTGTTTTACAATAATAAATTTTTCAAACATTGAACACATGCTGTTCATTTTTGGAAAAAACAGATTTTGCAAATGGGGATGGGACCATATTCGGCCTCACACGGGGCAGTGGAAACTGGAAAATCCCTGATTTGTTTATCATAGAGAAGAATGCTGTAGACATTGAATTCTTAGATTACTAGTATTTATGTTAATTCAAATCGTTTGAATGAAATATTAATGAAAACTGTAAACAATGAAATTGTGTCCTAAACAATGAAAAATCCAGCCCAGGCCCCTTTAAACAGTTTAAAATACATGCTATCATGGTTATAAACCATTTTCAAATCAAAAGTTTGTAGTATTTACAATTAATTGAGATAATCAATTTATTTTCTTACATTTCTACCTTTCAAACATGCATATAAATCAAATGAATAGCGAGAAATAGAAAATAGAGAAAATTTGGACTATCAGTAATATCATGATGCACACAAAACAATATCGCTAAAATATTAATAAATAAAACTTACATGGGTTGAATTTTATTGACCTTCTCATTGAGAATATAATCTTTCTCTAACCATCTCCGTTTTCTAGCTGGTGTTACCATTTTATAATTTACTTGTCCTTCAGAGTAACATTCGGAAAACTTCGGATAATTCCGTCGCTCTATTGGAGATGTACTAAATGGCCGAAGTGTATCGAGTGGTGGAGTGCCTCGGTTTACCCCAAAGGACTCAAAAATGAATAAATATTGACATCAATAGTTTGTATTAAATCATAAATTTTACATTATTAGGTTTATATAAAAGTATGCAAAAAATGTAAATTTACACTATTGCAAATTTTCTTTTAGAAAGAACTTAATACTTTTTGTGCATTGTACACCTGTATACACACAGAGAGGACATTTATCATTTTAACGATAGAACTTTCTGTCTAGTACACACACAGAGACTGATAAGAAAAAACCCCAAACACTATAATCCAAAATCTTGTTAGAAGTTGTTTTGTTTTTAAAGAACTAAAAAGCTTCATGTTCATGTGTATTATTGTCCCTTGCTTTCGCAAAAGCGAGGGACTCTCTTTCCGTCTCACCAAATTTTTTTTTACCTTGATCATAACTTTTTAATGGGAAGGATAGGGCTTTCATATCTCTTATTTATATTCTCCCTCACTTTGTTCGTCCGAATATAAATTAATTCTATTTAAGTAATAACAAGAATGACCATTTTAGGAGTGCTACTCGCTACAACCTTTAATCAACATTCAAATTTATTATATTTATTTACACATATATACTTCAGTTAACTAAACTTGCATAAATCGATATTTCGACAGATAATAAATCATTTTCCTGAAATTTCATTATTTCAGCGTGAATATACGTGTATCGAGGTTATAGCGAGAGTCGATAAAGAATGCTGTATTTATAGTTACCTAGTCACGTGATCTATGAGTATTTTTAGCAAGTAAACAACGAAATGAATTTTATTTATATTCTCCCTCACTTTGTTCGTCCGAATATAAATTAATTCTATTCTAAGTAACAAGAAAGACCATTTTAGGAATATATACTAGCTATATATAACCTCAAGACAAAGGGCAAGTAATGTTTTATGAAATTTATGATCATTTATTTATTTTAACCATATGCACTTACACTGAATACATTAATAATAATAACTCTGTTTTCTTATATTCCCAAATTTAGAGAAACAGATGTTTGTGTTTTAACACTATCCTTAATATATCCGTCTTTCGCAAAATCTGTACGCCATCTGCCGTGCTCTTTAATCAACTTGTCGGACACACAATTGTTAGATGCCGCAGTGGCGCCCCCACTCCTCAAACTGTATCTGGAGACAATATTCTTTACTGTCCACGCCAATATGTGTTAATGCTTCTAGAAAAATTTCCCTAGCTCTGGTATACGACAATGGACGATTTTGTAAAACTTACTTGTACTTTCCTTGTGATTTTTTAAAATATCTAACAGATTTAAAAAATTCATCAGAATCAAAACTCAACTTGCCAAGTCAAAATAGTTTAAAAGCCATTTCACTGGACAAGTTGATGAACTTGTCTTTGAAACAATAACGTTGTTGCCTCTTTTGTAAACGTCTGTCTTTCCACATTCAATATTCAAAATGCTATATGTATCGTGAAATTTTATATTTGATATTCTTAAATCAGCAAGCTCACGGTGCCGCAGGAAACCCGCAAAACACAATAACATCATTGAACAAATCCTGACATTGAATAGGTTTGAAAGATCTGCACCAATTTTTTTCACAATCTGCTGTAAATGACTGTTATAAATAGGCTCTTTTTTCGTAGTTGGTTTTCTAAGCATTCTCTTTGCTCCTTCTGTCATCATTTGAATTAATTTATCATCACACGGATTCTTCTTTAAATTAAATTCATGGAACCACTTGATGCTGTAGAGATGTGCACAAAATACAGAAAAAGACACACTGTGTTGAAAAACCACTTAAATAAACTGCAACGGAGGGCACTGATGCTGGAAGATAGGGCTTTCATATCTCTTATGTACATTACCTGTGGCAATACCTAATATAGGCCCTACTATGATTTTTGACGACGTGACCTTGGCCTTGAAGATTTACCTACTTTTCGTACTTTATACTTTTAAAAGATTAAAGATAGTGCTTTCAAGCCTTTCATATTATACATTTGTATATATTACCCATGACAAGACCGTTCTAACTTACTAGTATATGTTCTTTCAACCCTTGACCTTGAAGTTTTACATACTTTTCAAAAAATTATCTCTCTATATGAAGCATTTTTATGGATCCGTATGCAAAGATTCGCTTTAGTCCTGTCCGTCCGTCTGCCTGTCTGTCTGTTTGTCCGCAAAACCTTAGTTTAAACCATATTTTATTTGAACATGACAAGCAAGAAATACAGATAGGAAGTACTCTTGTAAATTCCATATACTGTTCTGACTAAATACGTAGAGTTAATTAAAGGCGGTGGGAGTGACCGGCCAATCCAGTTTAAGGGGAAGTTTACTCCTGGACACTTGATATTCTACCTCTGGAACTTCCGGACCCGTGTTTCATGCTCTCATATATTTGTATTGTTTGTATTCTTTTAAATCAGTCACTGTTGATTATAACTTCACTTTTTTTTTCATTTACTGGAATTATTTTCGCTTATTAAAATCAAACTGATCTTGGAATTTTATTTTGGTTGGTTTATTGCCTGTAGTGGCAATCACTGCTCTTCATTACTTCAAGATACGAAAAACTTGAATCACATTTTCTTGTAGTGTAGGAACAAACATATGCCAGAGATTCATGGTTTATCGGATCTCTTTTTCCATATTTATTCACAAGCAACCGAAAGAGCAAGGTTCAAGAAATGTCAGAAAAAGTAAAAGTGTTTAGTTTTTAATTGTCAATGCAATCACTCTACCCTAAGTAAATGCGTATCTATCAAAAAACGAGGTAATTTTCTGGCTAGTGAATGACCTAACGAATTGCGCTATTTTTCCTGTATATGAAATATGGCGATAACGAACAGTATTCAATCTCAATCCATTTAAACAATACAAACCTGGAGCAGAGGAAACACAGACATCCACACACATCAGATTCCTGGGATCAGGTGCCAAAGAGGAGTTAGCATCTCCTGCCAAACACAATAAATAGTTTTTTCAATGGGTGACACTGTAGCTCTCTCAGCCAAATTATATTTTTCGGAGAGCTACAGCTCTGCAGCTATTCAGTGTATAAATGGTAGTCTTCAGATTAGATTGAAAAAATTTCCTTTGGCACAATATTAATGCTGACAAGGTCACTGCATCGACCAAAAAAACTTGCGAAATGATGACTGTATCAGTGTCCTTTTTTCTTTGTTTCATCCAATTATTTGTCAAGAGCTTGCCCTGTTTAGAAATTGC